>NC_041384.1:253471105-253564229 GCF_002162155.2 Triticum dicoccoides | reverse complement strand
GGGAGGTGGTCGGGTGCGGCGGGGGAAGCGAGCACGGCCGGGGACGGCGAGCACGGGGGAAGTGGTGGGCGGTGGTGGTCAGGCGCAGGTGAGACGAGGCAGGGGAGGGATTAGAGAGAAATGGAGATTGGGGATTTTAGTGTGGGGGGAGGCTTAGCAATGGCGCACCACCCAGGGGTGCGCCATAAGTACATCCATAGCAATGGCGCACCACCGAGGGGTGTGCCATAAGTAATTTAATCTAGCCCGACTTGTCAGGTTATATACAACCTAACCCTATCTACAACAGACCCTGCCCACTGGCCCGACTGGTCAATACGCAGCACACACACCAGGAGGTCCTGGGTTCGATTCCCAGGCTCCCCAATATTTTTTTATGCATTTTAAATCCTGTTTGATATTTATTTGTGTTTAAATATGTTCAAACTTGTTTAAATCATAACAGTAATATTTTTTATGAAAACAGTAATAACCCCCCCAGGGGTGCGGGGGGCCGGGTGCTCGTCGGCGGCGGTGGAGCGGGGGAGGGTTGCGGTGGGTCGTCGGCGGCGGTGGAGCTAGCTAGCGGGGGAGGGTGCGGGTGGGATCGAGATCGAGATGGAGGGGGAATCGAGATCGAGATGGAGGGGGATCAAGATCCCATGAATTCAAAAAGTGCCCATGAAATACAAAAAGTGCCCATGAAATACAATCGAGAAATGAGGACTACGATTTAAATACAATCGATCTTAGCTAGCTATCTGTTCACAATCTTCTTGCCCTTCTTTTTCGCAAATGGAGTTCTTCTGTGGAACGGACGTCCTTTAGGTAGGGTGGTCCTGCTTCTTCTTGTGGTGTGTGCTGCTACTTCATCGTCGTCGTCATGTTCGATCTTCGGGTCACCGTACTTGTCGAAGTCTTGCTCATTGGCTACTCCATCCATTCCGATGACCTTCCTTTTGCCTCTCCTCACGACAACACGACTGGGCTTTGACGGGTCGGTAATGAAGAAGCATTGGTCCACTTGGGAAGCCAGTACCCATGGCTCATTTTTCGCGGTGACATTTGCGCCCGCGGTCTTGGATTTGGCTTCGGGTATAACCATGGTGGTGAAATACCGGTCTTCTTTTAGGATGCTCTTGGCCCATCTGACACGGAACATCGGGACCTTCTCTCCAGCGTAGCTCAGCTCCCAGATCTCCTCGATCCTTCCGTAGTATCTATCCTTGTCGTTGCCGGTGTAGGATTCCATCGTTACCCCGGAGTTCTGATAACCATCGCTCTTCATGTCCTTGTCCTCGGTGTAGAATGTGTAGCCGTTGATATCGTACGCCTCATAGGTCATCAGGTTGTGCTCGGCGCCCTGTGATAAGGCGAATATGAGTTGTTCTTCCGCGGAAGAATCCTCATGTAAAGGGTACGACAGAAACTTCTGCTTGAACCAACGTGTGAAACATGAGTTGTGCTCTTTGAGTATATCTCCGTCCGTCCTCTATTGGCCTCAGTCATTGTACGTCTTCTCAATAAAGGTTTTGTGCTCTACCACCCAAGGATCGACAACGTCTATGTGTTGTAGCGCGACTAGGTTTGCTCTTTCAAAGTCGGCGAGTCGACCCTCGAAGTCGACATGCATTTCGCGGCGACCCTCACGGTGACCCCATCTAGCGAGCCTGCCGAGGTGCCTGTTGACAGGCAGACCAATGGGGTTCTCGATGCCTAGATAATTCGTGCAGTAGGAGATGCACTCTTCGGTCAGAAAGCCCCTGGCTATACTTCCCTCTGGACGTGACATGTTGCGAACGTATCCTTTGATGACACCATTCATCCTTTCGAACGACATCATGTTGTGCAGGAATGTCGGCCCGAGTTGGATGATATCCTCCACGATATGGACCAGCAGATGCACCATAACGTCGAAGAATGCGGGCGGGAAGTACATCTCAAGCTCGCATAGTATCACCACGATCTCTTCCTGTAGCCTTCTGAGTTGCCTCACGCCAATCGACTTCCGAGAGATGACATCGAAAAAGTTGCATAGGCCAAATAGCGTTTCACGGACGTGCGCGTCCATGATCCCACGGATTGCAATTGGAAGTATCTGACAGTCGTGAGACTTCATCCCGCTGAACTTCTGCTTCGCTGGGTCTAGGTATCTACTTATCTTCCCCGCGTAACCGTAAGGAAGTTTTACTCCTAGGAGGCAGGTGAAAAACTACTCGATCTCCTCCTGACTTAGAGTGAAGCACGCGGGAGGGTAGTCATTTCTGGTCTTCTTGGCCTTTTTGCCTTTGTGACGACTTTCTGTGTCCTGCTTCGCCTCATCATCATCATCATCATCATTAGCGTGAAGCTCCTGCCTGATGCCCATTGATTTCAAGTCTGCCCTTGCTTTCGGCCCATCTTTGGTCCTCTCTGGCATGTTGAGCAGGGTACCAAGCAGACTCTCGCACACGTTCTTCATGATATGCATGACATCAAGGCTGTGAGGCACATGGTGGATCTTCCAGTACGACAAGTCCCAGAAAGCAGACCTCGTTTTCCATACCTTCAGCAGCGGCTCTGGCGCCTTTCGCTTCTTTCCCGGCTCTGGCGCCTTTTGCTTCTTTCCCGGCAGTGGGCAGTCTTTCCAATTTTTCAACAGCTCGTCTATTTCCTCGCCGCTCCTCGTACACGGGCGTTTTCGGGGTTCGGTTTCACCATCGAACAGATCCTTGCGTTTCCTCCACGGGTCATCGTCGCGAAGCCACCTTTGATGTCCCATGAACATGGTTTTCGAAGACCCGGGATCTCTATCTAGCTGGCGATACGTTGTGTCATCCATGCACCTTACGCATCCAGAAAATCCATGGACTACCTGCCCCGCGAGATATCCGTAACCGAGATAGTCGTGCACCGTCGTGAGCAGTGCGGCTCTCATAGGGAAATATTCTTTCTCTGCGGCGTCCCACGTATTGGCTGGCGTTTTCCACAGCGTGTCTAGCTCCTCCTTCAGCAGCCCCACATACAGATTGATGTCGTTCCCTGGTTGTTTCGGCCCTTCAATTAGCATACTCATGTGAATGTACTTCCTCTTCATGCACAACCAGGGGGAAGGTTGTACATCCACACAAACACAGGCCAGGTGCTATGTGTGCTTCTCTGGCTGCCAAACGGATTGACTCCATCGGTGCTCGCACCCAGCACAATGTTCCTTGGATCCTTCCCAAATTCTGGGTATTCGAAGTTCAACGCTTGCCACTGGCTCGCATCCTTAGGGTGACTCAGCATCTTGTCTTTTTTATTTATCTCCGGATCATTTCCGTCATCTTCCCGCTTCTTCTCCTCCCTATCCACGTGCCAACGCAGGAGCTTTGCTACCTTAGGGTCCGCGAAATACCGCTGCAGACAAGGAGTGATCAGAAAGTACCACACCGATTTTCGAGTAGCTTTCTTCCTCTTCTTGTATCGAGTGACGCCGCACACCGGACATATGGTAGACTCCGCATGCTCGTCCCGATAAATGATACAATTGTTCATGCACAAATGGTATTTCACGTGCGGTAAATCCAGAGGACACACGATTTTCTTCGCCTCCTCGAAACTGGTCGGGCACTTGTTCCCCTTGGGAAGACGTTCGTGCCAGAATGACTTGTTCTCGTCGAAGCATGCGTCGGTCATTTTGTGTTTTACCTTCATCTCCAAAGCCATGAGCGTTACTTTCAGGCGGGTATCCTCGGGCCTGCATCCTTCATACAATGGAGTAACCGCGTCTATCTCCAGTTGATCCAGCTTGGCTTTCTCTCGGGCGGCAGCTCTTGCGTTATCCGTCTGCTTGAGAAGCAGCTCTTGAATATGAGGGTCCTACACCCAGCCTCCATCGTCGTCTGCTCCGGCATCTTCATCTTCATGATCATGCCCTTCGTCTTGATCTTCCTCATTATCATGTACGACATCTTCTACATGATGACTATGTACAGCATCACCGTCGTGATCATGTCCTGGAGATTCTTCGTCTTCTCGCCCGCCCTCGCCGCGGTGGTACTTGTCTTGTTGCCCTTCCTCATTTCTTGCCCGGCCCCGGCCATGGACGACTTAATAGTCCTCTTCATCACCTTGCCATCGATAGCCATCCATGAAACCACGCAAGAGCAGGTGGTCCCGCACCTGCCCGGAATCTGGGTCCGCAATAAGGCTCTTCAGCTTGCATCTTCGACACGGACATCTTATCTCCGTCTCATTCTTTTGAAGCATCTCGGCCTTCGCGGAGCTCAAAAACCTATTCACAATGCCTTCAGTCATCGTGCGGACCATGGTCGCCTGCGGGGTAGAGCAAAACGATATTTTAGAACCAAGAAAAAATTTGGCATGACCTTCCCTAAAAATAGGACCAAAAAGAATGCATAGTGCCAAAATTCTCGTTGAAACGGAAATTAATCAAAACATTCCGGCAAAATATTGGCAACTATCACATTTCAAATACCGGTACCTTCAAACACAAACATATATGCAACACCACAAACACATGCAACACCACAAACATACATAGATCTAACTAGGCCACAAAAAGTGCATGTGCACGTTGTTGGAGAGAGCTAGGGAGAAAAAAAGTAGATCTATATCATGAAGATAGCTTTCCCCTTACTTACCTATCAAAAAAGGTAATTTCACCACTTAATTTTGATGAATCTATGGTGGAAATGAGGTGAGGAGGAGGAGGCAGCCGAAAGCTTGGAGAAGGAGGTGGAGGGAATGAAGTGGGGACAGTGAGTGGGTAGGTGTGGGGCTGTCCAAAATATCTTGTTGGGTTCCCAGGTTACTAATGGCGCACCACAAGGAAATGCGCCATTAGTAACCCTGGTTACTAATGGCGCACCTGCAGGTGGTGCGCCATTAGAAGTTTTACAAAAAAGTAAAAAAATATAAATATATACTCTAATGGCGCACCGTGTAATAGTGCGCCATTACTAGTTTAAACTAGTAATGGCGCACTGTGAAACGGTGCGCCATTAGTAGTTTTGCAAAAAAAAAAAGAATAAGAAAAAAATTACAGTAATGGCGGACTCTCTTCCTGGTGCGCCATTACTAGTTAGAACTAGTAATGGCGCATTGTCGACCTGATGCGCCATTAGTATGTATGGAAAAATGGAGAAAAATAATAATACTAGTGGCGCACCCTATTTCTGGTGCGCCATTAGTGTCTTCCACACTAATGGCGCATCACCAATAGGTGCGCCATTAGTATATAGTAGTGGCGCACTACTTCCCTGGTGCGCCATTAGTATCGATCCTATCTATAGCCCTTTTCCTAGTAGTGGTTGATTCATTTTAATTAAGTTAAGGTTCAAGTTATCTACAACCGGACATTAACAAATTCCCATCTGCCCATAACCACGGGCACGGCTTTCAAAAGTTCATATCCCTACAGGGGAGTCCCAACTTAGCCCATGACAAGCTCTCACGGTCAACAAAGGAATAGACCTCCTCCCGAGACGTTCCGATCAGACTCAGTACCTCGGTTCTTCAAGACACTTCGACAAGTTAAAACAAATCCAGCAACACCACCCAGATGCGCCGAAAAATCCTGATAGGAGCTGCACATATCTCGTTCTCAGGGCACACCAGATGAGCAAGACGTCTGGTAGGCCAGCCCAGAGTTGCCCCTGGTAGCCCCGGACATCGCTCGGTTGGACCAACACTCAGAGGAGCACTGGCCCGGGGGGGCTTAAATAAGATGACCCTCGGGCTCCGGAAACCCAAGGGAAAAAGAGGCTAGGTGGAAAATGGTAAAACCAAGGTTGGGCATTGCTGGAAAAGCTTTAATCAAGGCGAACTATCAAGGGGTTCCCATTATAACCCAACCGCGTAAGGAATGCAAAATCCGGGAACATAACACCGATATGACGGAAACTAGGGCGGCAAGAGTGGAACAAAACACTAGGCGAGAGGCCGAGCCTTCCACCCTTTACCAAGTATATAGATGCATTTAAGATAACATGGCAAAATAATAATATCCCAACAAGTAAATAATGTTCCAACAAGGAACGGTCTCCAATCTTCACCTGCAACTAGCAATGCTATAAGAGGGGCTGAGCAAAGCGGTAACATAGCCAATCAATGGTTTGCTAGGACATGGTGGGTTAGAGGCTGAACATGGCAATTTGGGAGGCATGAAAGCAAGTGGTAGGCATCGTAGCATAGGCATAACAAAAGAGAGAGCATCTAGCAAAGCAAAGATAGTAGTGATTTCGAGGGTATGATCATCTTGCCTGCAAAGTTGTCAGAGTTGACTGGATCCTCAAAAGCAAACTCAACGGGCTCCTCGTTAGTGAACTCGTCTCCCGGCTCTACCCAAACAAGACAAACAAGCAAACGGAACACAATCAACCACGTGCAAAGCTCAAACAATATGATGCAAGGATGGTATGAGATGCGGGATGCGATGCGGGATGCATATGCAAGATGTGACACGGAATACATGAACCTGGCCTCAACTTGGAAATCCAAGTGTGCCACTAGAAAGATGAGATGAAATCGCTTGAAAACGATATAAAGAACACCGGAAACGGAGTTACGGTTTGGAAATGACAAGCGATTCAAATATGACGACGTTCTGCGATTTACAGCAAGTAGCCATCTAAATGCAACAAGATGAACATGCTACAGCACCCAAACATCGCATCAAAATACATGGAAGGGATCCATTCATGATGCTTAATAAAAGATGAACACTGAGCTACGGCCAATTCATCCACTAACAGGTTCAAACAAGCATGGCAAAAGTGCAAACAGTAAACAGATCTCAGACTTAGTGAAATTAACACAAGCCTGGAATTTCAGATCAGGTAGCACACTTTGGAGCATGAAAACTATAAGCTACAGGAACTTAACATGGCAAAGCAAAGCATGGCATGGAGCTACTCAAAGAGCTTAACAAAAGACCCTTAGTGACCTTGAGCCAAAAGGGATCATAAAATACATTTGCAAGCATGTGAACATGGCAAAAACATAATCAGTTCTCAGACTTAGTGAAAACTGGAGCATGCTGAAACAGATATCAAGTAGGCATGTTTACGAGCTCGATGCACTCACTACAGAGAAAGGCATGACAATCTAAGCATACACCCATCAAGAATACACAAAATACAAGCTAGACATGGCAATAACAATAACATGGCATGCACGGATCAACTACAACATCCTCGGCAAAATCGCTAACAAGTAGACAATCTGCCCAGATTCACGAAATGGCAAAAGTAGATCTCGATTGACTCAAGCTAGGGTGCTCCATAATTTCAAAAAAAGACATGGATGGATAGAGAACTACAAGATTAACAAAACATCATTACTAATCATCCTCAAAAGAGGCATGGATCAGTAGGAAACAACATGAACGTATGGCATATTGAAATAAACAGATCAAGGACTTGGTGGAAATGCTAAGTCCCTAAAATCAGCATTACCAAGTGCCTCACTTTGCAAGCTTGTGCTAGTCACCAAACACATCAAAAAAATACATGGTATGCACCTCTAGAAAGATGGCAAAACCCTTAACAAAACATATGTAGAGCTCAGGGGCATATCATGCACACATTAATCATGGCAAAAATGACAAATATCTAATTGGAGCAGCAGATCTGACAAATATCTCAAATAGCACTCTTCTAACACCATTTCGGGCATCAAGATGAACTCAAATAAAAATGATGCAATGAGATCAAATGATGTGCTCTCTGAGACGAACATTTTGATATGCTATATGCCCAAAACGGAGCTACGGATGAGGAGTTATGATGCAATGAACATAGCCAAAATATTAGGGTTTCGGGCAAAGAAAGTCAACCCGCGGTGGATCTGGATCTAGGCACTGTAGCCGGGGCGCGCGTCCCGAGGATGACCGGCCGGAGTTCGCTTGAGCTCGCCGGGGATGTCGTCGGCCGGAGCGGGGAGGTACTTGGGGCGTGGGAGCAGGAGGCCGGAGAGAGGCCGGAGCTCCTCAGGCGTGCGGCGGCGCGGGGGCGTCAGGCTCCGGCGGCCGGAGCTGCTGGGTCGAGTCGCCGGTGACCTGGCGAGGCGGCCGGAGGGCGCCGATGATGGAGAAGAAGGCAGCGGACGAGGAGGCGCGGGTGGCGGGGAAAAGGCAGCCGGGCGGCGGCTCCCTGGGCCGCGGGGGCTCGCAGCGGGCCGCGCGAGCCGGCGTGGCTACGGGTGGCGGCGCGCCACGTGGCGGCCCTCGGTTGGCTGCGGGCGGCAGCCGCGGCGTGTCTGTTCAGGCGGCGGACATGTCCGGCGGCGGCGGGCGATTTTTTTAGGGTTTAGAGAGAGGGGATCCGAGATTTGGAATGGGGGTATATATAGGCATAGAGGGAGCTAGGAGAGTCCAAATGAGGTGCAGTTTTCGGCCACGCGATCGTGATCGAACGCTCTAAATGATGGAGAGGGTTTTGGTGGGTTTTGGACCAAAATGGAGGGTTGTTGGGCTGCAACACACACGAGGCCTTTTCGGTCCCTCGGTTAACCGTTGGAGTATCAAACGAAGTCCAAATGGTACGAAACTTGATAGGCGGTCTACCGGTAGTAAACCAAGGACGCTTGGCAAGTCTCGGTCCAATATAGAAATGTTTAATCCCCACACAATGAAAGAAAGGTAGAAATGACCATCGGAGGAGAACGAAGCGCCGGAATGCAAAACGGACAACGGGGAAAATGCCCGAATGCATGAGATGAACACGTATGCAAATGCAATGCACATGATGACATGATATGAGATGCATGACAACGACAACAACACACGGAGAGAAAAACCCGAACCCGAGAAAATAAAATAACTTAAGGCCGGAAACAGCAAGAGTTGGAGTACATATTAGGAATGTCATATCCAGGGTGTTACAACACTCCACCACAACAAAAGGATCTCGTCCCAAGATCTAGGACTGAAAGAACACCGGGTACTCAGAACGGAGGTGATCCTCGCGTTCCCAGGTAGCTTCACGGTCGGAATGGTGTGACCACTTGACTTTGAGGAATTTGATTGACTTGTTGCGAGTCTTGCGTTCAGTCTCTTCGAGAATAGCAACTGGGTGCTCATGATAAGAGAGATCTTCTTGGAGCTCAATGTCCTCGAAGTTGACGGTGCGGTCAGGAGTCTTGAAGCACTTTCGGAGCTGAGAGACATGGAACACGTCATGAACATTTGCAAAGTTTGAAGGAAGCTCGAGTTGATAGGCGAGATCTCCTCTCTTGCTGACAATCCTGAAAGGTCCCATGTATCTGGGGGCAAGCTTCCCTTTGATACCAAAGCGACGAGTACCTTTCATAGGAGAGACACGGAGGTAAACATGATCTCCGATCTCGAAAGGCAAATCACAGTGCTTACTATCATAGTAGCTCTTCTGGCGGGATTGGGCTGCTTTGAGGTTATCTCGAATGACTTTGCACATTTCCTCTGCCTCTGTGATTAAGTCATTTCCGAGAAGCTGACGTTTACCGGTTTCGGACCAGTTGAGAGGGGTACGGCACTTCCTGCCATACAAAATTTCAAATGGGGCCTTGCCCGAACTTGCTTGAAAACTGTTGTTGTAGGAGAATTCAGCATAAGGAAGACAATACTCCCACTTCATGCTGAAGGAGATCACACAAGCCCTGAGTATATCTTCAAGAATCTGATTGACACGCTCGACTTGACCGCTAGTTTGAGGATGGAAAGCTGTGCTGAAGCGGATGTTGGTGCCCATGGCCTTCTGAAAAGAATACCAAAACTTGGAGGTAAAGATGATGCCATGGTCTGAAGAGATCACTTGTGGGATACCGTGTAGAGAGACAATTCGAGAGGTATAGAGCTCCGCCAATTGAGCTGCGGTGATTGACTCTTTGATAGGCAGAAAGTGAGCCACTTTAGTGAGTTTGTCGATGACAACGAATATAGCATCATTGCCACCCTTGGACTTTGGAAACCCAGTCACGAAGTCCATTTCAATGTGGTCAAACTTCCATTCTGGAATGGCAAGAGGTTGGAGGAGACCAGCTGGCATTTGGTGTTCTGCCTTCACTCTTCTGCATACATCACACTCATTCACGAATTGAGCAATCTCGCGCTTCATTCGAGTCCACCAATAAGCCTGCTTGAGGTCCTGATACATCTTCGTGCTCCCAGGGTGGATGGAGAGGAGAGAATTGTGAGCCTCGTTCATGATCACTTTATGAAGGTCACCTTTGGGCACAACAATACGATCCTCGAAGAAGAGAGTATCCTTGTCATCAAGGCGGTAGCACTTGTACTTGGGTTGACTCTTGGTAATCCCAATCTTCACCTTTTTCACCATAGCATCAAGAAGCTGGGCTTGGTGAATCTGGTCTTCCAAGGTAGGAGAGACTTGAAGGTTGGCGAGGAAACCTCGAGGAACAACTTGCAGATTAAGTTTGCGGAAAGCTTCACAAAGCTCGGGTTGATAAGGCTTGAGAATCAGACTATTGCAATAAGCTTTCCTGCTCAAAGCGTCAGCAATCACATTGGCCTTGCCTGGAGTATACTCGATACTCGGATTATACTCTTGAATCATTTTGACCCATCGAGTTTGCCTGAGGTTGAGATTAGGCTGAGTGAAGATGTACTTGAGACTCTTGTGGTCAGTGAAGATGTCCACCTTTCTTCCCAATAAGAGATGTCTCCAAGTCAAAAGAGCATGCACAACTGCCGCCAACTCGAGGTCATGAGTGGGGTAGTTCTTCTCGTTGGGCTTCAACTGGCGAGAGGTATAAGCAACAACTTTCTTCTCTTGCATCAATACTGCGCCAAGACCTTGGAGAGAGGCATCACAAAAGACCTCGTACGGCTTGGATTCATCAGGCGGAGTGAGAACTGGAGCAGTGATCAATTTCTCTTTCAAAGTGTTGAAAGCAATGTCACACTCCGGAGACCAAACGTACTTGATGTGCTTCTGGAGAAGATTTGAGAGAGGCTTCGCGATCTTAGAAAAGTTTTCAACGAATCTTCGGCAATAGCTTGCGAGACCGAGGAAGCTACGGAGTTGCTTCACGTTCTGAGGAGGTTCCAAATTCACAATTGCAGACACCTTCTCAGGATTCACCGCAATGCCCTTGGCAGAGATGATATGACCAAGATAAAGAACCTCATCGAGCCAAAATTCGCACTTGGAGAACTTGGCGTAGAACTGGTGTTCCCTCAGCTTATCAAGCACCAAACGCAAGTGCTTGGCATGATCTTCCTTGTTCTTCGAGAAAACCAGAATGTCGTCGAGATAGACCAAAACGAAGTCATTGGTGTAGGCGTTGAAGATGAAGTTCATCATACGAGAGAACGTCAGAGGAGCGTTGACGAGGCCAAAAGACATGACAGTGTATTCATATGAACCATAGCTTGTCCTGAAAGCCGTCTTGGGAATATCTTGCTCGCGAATATGAATCTGATGATAACCCATACGGAGATCAAGCTTCGAGAATACTTGGGAACCTTTGAGTTGTTCGAACAGCTCATTGATGTTGGGAAGTGGGTATTTGTTCTTGATGGTCTTCTTGTTCAATGGACGGTAATCAACACAAAGTCGGTCCGTTCGATCCTTCTTCTTCACGAAAAGAACACCACAACCCCACGGAGAAGAACTAGGCCGGATGAGACCCATTCTTTCTTGAATATCGAGTTGCTTCTTCAACTCCTTCAACTCTTCAGGTCCGAGCTTGTAAGGACGCTTGCACACTGGTTCCATGCCAGGCTCAAGATCGATGACGAATTAAACTGGCCGGTGCGGAGGCATTCCTGGAAGCTCTTCTGGAAAGACGTCTTGATATTCGCAAATGACTGGAATTTGCGAGATAGCATCCAGTTCACCCTTCTCATTGAGAGAAAACAGACGGATTGTATCATCCTGAGCGGCAAAGACAATTACATCCTCAGACAAATGAGTCAATTGAATCTGCCTGGCTGCACAATCAAGATGTGCCTTGTGCTTAGAAAGCCAATCCATCCCGAGAATAAGATCAATATCCGAGTTACCAAGAACTGAGCCATCATTTTAGTGTTCATGAACAAACCCGAAGAAGAAACCGCTATCGGCTTAGGCAAATCAATAGTATGCACATCATGCATGGATGCAAAAGGCTTCGATAAAAATGATAAAGATGCACCAGTGTCAAAAAGAACTCTTGCAGGAATGTCATTAACAGGAAGGTTACCCATAATCACATCTGGCGAGTCCTCTGCCTGAGCTGCATTCAGCAAGTTGACCTTGGCGGACTTGGTGTTATGCTTGACCATAGCTGTACTTGCCGATCTCACAGGAGGAGGAGGAGGAAGACGCCTCTGATTGAAGCATTTGTTGGCATAGTGACCCTTCTGTTGGCACTTGTTGCACGTGACCTCTGAAAGCGGACGGTGATACGGAGCACTTGATCTTGGAGCTTGAGACGAAGTCTTGTTCTGAAAGCTAGGGTTGGGTGGGTGGGAAGATCCACTGCCACCTTTGCTCTTCTGCTGATACGGCTGACGGAACGGAGGAGGAGGAAGCCAATACTTCTGCTGCTTGGCCACTTGGGTAGAGGAAGAAGGAGTAGCATCTCTGACTCGCTTCTTGGAAGCATCAAACCCGAGTTGAGCAGCCTCTTGCTTCAATGCCATGTTGTAGAACTCATCGTATCTCAAGGGATCAAAGAGGACAAGAGCTAGCTGAATTTCTTCCCTGAGACCACCCCTGAACTGGTATATCATGCTCTTCTCATCAGGGACGTCCTGCTTAGCAAAGCGGGCGAGCTTCTGAAACAACTTGTTGTAGTCATAGACAGACAAAGAGCCTTGCTTCAGGTTGCGGAATTCCTCACGCTTGCTTTCAACCACGCTTTGAGGGATATGATGAGCTCTGAAGTCTTGATGGAATTCATCCTAGGTAATCGCACGTCCACCTCTGGAATCCTTGTATTGCTGGAACCATTCTGCAGCTTGATCTTTGAGTTGGAAGGAAGCAAACTTGACAAAGTCCTCAGGCCTGACGTTACTGCACTCGAAATGCTTGCACAGATCCACGAGCCAATCGTCAGCATCAGTTGCCTCAACACAATTGCTGAAAGTCTTTGGCCCGTTAGCAAGGAACTGGTTGAGTGTAGCAAAGTGATTCTGATTGTTGCCTTGGTTCCCTTGGTTGCCTTGATTGCGCTCTTGAAGAATTTGCATGATCAACTGTGTGTTTGCATGGTTGCGGCCATCACAGCTTGCCATGCCTCCGGAGGAGGTGGAGGTGGTGGCGGATCTTGATTCTGATTCTGATTGGTGCTCTTAGCGGGAGCCATCCTGAAGAGGGTGCCCACCGTTAGCACATAGACAGATAAAATGAAGCTGAATCCAACGGAATGAAAATTGCAACATATAGTCTTCACATCCGAACAAAATGAATGAATGCATTCCTCTTGAAATGGTCACATATCCATAAATTGAGAAGCCACTTAGAATTTAGGTAGAGAAATAAATCAACAAGGTACGGATCAAGAACGAATACTCGGTATGAAATCCCAATCTCAAACCAAATATCCGTGGAAGAAGAACTAGAGCTACAAGAATTCCCACCTATGAAACTCCCGAACCTTTCCGGTTATGCAATCAGGTGTTGGGGATACAGGAGAAGCATAATATCTCACCCAAATCTAGCAAATCCTACATCCAGTTGTATCCATCCTTCAACACATAACCGAGAAAAACTCCGGAAACCATCTACCTCAACCTTCGAAAAGCATCCGTTATACAAGTTATGGCGATACTCCCGAACTCCCGCCCTAGTACTGGGTGGCGTCGAGGTTATCTCACCAACGAACTGCATAAAAGAGATTTTCGATGTCGGCGTACTAAACTCAGGTATTCCAGAACTGCAACGATAAAATTATGACAACAACACCTCGGAGCTCAACTCCCCGGGACACTGCCACAAAACACCTGATAGGAGGCACCAAGACAATGTTCTCGTCACAAAACCATCGGAATGATTCCAAGATACCCGCGTGATCCTAAAACTTTTTTAGTGAAATTTGAGAAGAGAATAGTCAAAACTCTATGTCAGGATGCCTTACCAGAGCGATGAGGAGACTGGGGAGTAAAAAGAATTCCTAACTCTCTGATATATAATTCCTAAATGACTCAAAACATTTTTTCTAGACTCAACAACGTCCGCTAATTCGATCAAGCAGTGGGGGCTCCTAAGGTCGGGGAAGGCTCTGATACCAACTTGTAACACCCTCGATGCGGCTATATCTCCCACGTGTCGAGGCACGACTTAGAGGCATAACCGCATTGAAAGCAATGTCGCAAGTTAGGCAATCATCACAACATCCCATGTAATATAAATAATAAAGGGGAGATACATAGTTGGCTTACACTCGCGACGTCAATCAAAGTACATAAATAGCATTACAACATCTAAACACTCATGGCCCGACTACAGCACCAAAATGAAAGATAAACCCAACATGCAACACGGTCCCGATCACCCCCAACTGGGCACCACTACTGATCATCAGGGAAAGACACATAGTATCATTGAGAGTCCTCGTCGAACTCCCACTTGAGCTCGAGCGTGTCACCTGGAGCGGAATCATCAGGCCCTGCATCTGGTTTGGAAGTAATCTGTGAGCCATAGGGACTCAGCAATCTCGCACCCTCGCGATAAAGACTATTTAAGCTTAATAGGTAAGGCAAGGTAAAATATGTGGAGCTGCGGCGAGCGACTAGCATATATGGTGGCTATCCTGTTTGCAAAAGAGAGTGAGAAGAGGAGGCAAAGCGCGATCGAGAAACTAGAGGGCATCCAACGGCAAGCATTACACCAACATCGTGTTCACTTCCCGGACTCCGCCGAGAAGAGACCATCACGGTAACTCACACTGTTGATTCATTTTAATTAAGTTAAGGTTCAAGTTATCTACAACCGGACATTAACAAATTCCCATCTGCCCATAACCGCGGGCATGGCTTTCGAAAGTTCATATCCCTGCATGGGAGTCCCAACTTAGCCCATGACAAGCTCTCACGGTCAACGAAGGAATAGACCTCCTCCCGAGACGTTCCGATCAGACTCGATACCTCGGTTCTTCAAGACACTTCGACAAGTTAAAACAAATCCAGCAACACCACCCAGATGCATCGACAAAACCCGATAGGAGCTGCACATATCTCGTTCCCAGGGCACACTGGATGAGCAAGACGTCGGGTAGGCCAGCCCAGAGTTGCACCTGGTAGCCCCAGGCATCGCTCGGTTGGACCAACACTCAGAGGAGCACTGGCCCGGGGGGGGGGCTTAAATAAGATGACCCTCGGGCTCCGGAAACCCAAGGGAAAAAGAGACTAGGTGGAAAATGGTAAAACCAAGGTTGGGCAATGCTGGAAAAGCTTTAATCAAGGCGAACTATCAAGGGGTTCCCATTATAACCCAACCGCGTAAGGAACGCAAAATCCGGGAACATAACACCGATATGACGGAAACTAGGGCGGCAAGAGTGGAACAAAACACTAGGCGAGAGGCCGAGCCTTCCACCCTTTACCAAGTATATAGATGCATTTAAGATAACATGGCAAAATAATGATATCCCAACAAGTAAATAATGTTCCAACAAGGAACGGTCTCCAATCTTCACCTGCAACTAGCAATGCTATAAGAGGGGCTGAGCAAAGCGGTAACATAGCCAATCAACGGTTTGCTAGGACATGGTGGGTTAGAGGCTGAACATGGCAATTTGGGAGGCATGAAAGCAAGTGGTAGGCATCGTAGCATAGGCATAACAAAAGAGAGAGCATCTAGCAAAGCAAAGATAGTAGTGATTTCGAGGGTATGATCATCTTGCCTGCAAAGTTGTCAGAGTTGACTGGATCCTCAAAAGCAAACTCAACAGGCTCCTCGTTAGTGAACTCGTCTCCCGGCTCTACCCAAACAAGACAAACAAGCAAACGGAACACAATCAACCACGTGCAAAGCTCAAACAATATGATGCAAGGATGGTATGATATGCGGGATGCGATGCGGGATGCATATGCAAGATGTGACACGGAATACATGAACCTGGCCTCAACTTGGAAATCCAAGTGTGCCACTGGAAAGATGAGATGAAATCGCTTGAAAACGATATAAAGAACACCGGAATCGGAGTTACGGTTTGGAAATGGCAAGCGATTCAAATATGACCACGTTCTGCGATTTACAACAAGTAGCCATCTAAATGCAACAAGATGAACATGCTACAGCACCCAAACATCGCATCAAAATGAATGGAAGGGATCCATTCATGATGCTTAATAAAAGATGAACACTGAGCTACGGCCAATTCATCCACTAACAGGTTCAAACAAGCATGGCAAAAGTGCAAACGGTAAACAGATCTCAGACTTAGTGAAATTAACACAAGCCTGGAATTTCAGATCAGGTAGCACACTTTGGAGCATGAAAACTATAAGCTACAGGAACTTAACATGGCAAAGCAAAGCATGGCATGGAGCTACTCAAAGAGCTTAACAAAAGACCCTTAGTGACCTTGAGCCAAAAGGGATCATAAAATACATTTGCAAGCATGTGAACATGGCAAAAACATAATCAGTTCTCAGACTTAGTGAAAACTGGAGCATGCTGAAACAGATATCAAGTAGGCATGTTTACGAGCTCGATGCACTCACTACAGAGCAAGGCATGACAATCTAAACATACACCCATCAAGAATACACAAAATACAAGCTATACATGGCAATAACAATAACATGGCATGCACGGATCAACTACAACATCCTCGGCAAAATCGCTAACAAGTAGACAATCTGCCCAGATTCACGAAATGGCAAAAGTAGAGCTCGATTGACTCAAGCTAGGGTGCTCCATAATGGCAAACAAAGACATGGATGGATATATAACTACAAGATTAACAAAACATCCTTACTGATCATCCTCAAAATAGGCACAGATCACTAGGAAACAACATGAACATATGGCATATTGAAATAAACAGATCAAGGACTTAGTGGAAATGCTAAGTCCCTGAAATCAGCATTACCAAGTGCCTCACTTTGCAAGCTTGTGCTAGTCACCAAACACATCACAAAAATACATGGGTTGCACCTCTGGAAAGATGGCAAAACCCTTAACAAAACATATGTAGAGCTCAGGGGCATATCATGCACACATTAATCATGGCAAAAATGACAAATATCTAATTGGAGCAGCAGATCTGACAAATATCTCAAATAGCACTCTTCTAACAGCATTTAGGGCATCAAGATGAACTCAAATAAAAATGCTGCAATGAGATGAAATGATGTGCTCTCTGAGGCGAACATTTTGATATGCTATATGCCCAAAACGGAGTAACGGATGAGGAGTTACGATGAAATGAACATAGCCAAAATATTAGGGTTTCGGGCAAAGAAAGTCAACCCGCGGTGGATCTGGATCTGGGCACTGTAGCAGGGGCACGCGTCCCGAGGATGACCGGCGGGAGTTCGCTCGAGCTCGCCGGAGATGTCGTCGGTCGGAGCGGGGAGGTACTTGGGGCGTGGGAGGAGGAGGCCGGAGAGAGGCCGGAGCTCCTCAGGCGTGCGGCGGCGCAGGGGCGTCGGGCTCCGGCGGCCGGAGCTGCTGGGTCGGGTCGCTAGTGACCTGGCACGGCAGCCGGAGGGCGCCAACGACGGAGAAGAAGGCAGCGGGCGAGGAGGCGCGGGCGGCGGGGAAAAGGCAGCCGGGCGGCGGCTCCCTGGGCCGCGGGGGCTCGCAACGGGCCGCGCGGGCCGGCGTGGCTGCGGGTGGCGGCGCGCCACGTGGCGGCCCCCGGTTGGCTGCGGGCGGCGGCATGTCCGTTCAGGCGGCGGACATGTCCGGCGGCGGCGAGCGATTTTTTTAGGGTTTAGAGAGAGGGGATCCGAGATTTGGAATGGGGGTATATATAGGCATAGAGGGAGCTAGGAGAGTCCAAATGAGGTGCGGTTTTCGGCCACGCGATCGTGATCGAATGCTCTAGATGATGGAGAGGGTTTTGGTGGGTTTTGGACCAAAATGGAGGGGTGTTGGGCTGCAACACACATGAGGCCTTTTTGGTCCCTCGGTTAACCGTTGGAGTATCAAACGAAGTCGAAATGGTACGAAACTTGACAGGTGGTCTACTGGTAGTAAACCAAGGCTGCTTGGCAAGTCTCGGTCCAATCCGGAAATGTTTAATCCCCACACAACGAAAGAAAGGTAGAAATGACCATCGGAGGAGAACGAAGCGCCGGAATGCAAAACGGACAACGGGGAAAATGCTCGAATGCATGAGATGAACACGTATGCAAATGCAATGCACATGATGACATGATATGAGATGCATGAAAACGACAGCAATACACGGAGACAAAAACCCGAACCCGAGAAAATAAAATAACTTAAGGCCGGAAACGGCAAGAGTTGGAGTACATATTAGGAAAGTCATATCCGGGGTGTTACAGGATCACTGGACAGCGGTCAAGAACATCCTGAAATACCTGAAAAGGACTAAGGGTATGTTTCTCGTTTATGGAGGTGACAAAGAGCTCATCGTAAATGGTTACGTTAACGCAAGCTTTGACACTGATCCGGACGATTCTAAATCGCAAACCGGATACATGTTTATATTAAATGGTGGAGCTGTCAGTTGGTGCAGTTCTAAACAAAGCGTCGTGGCGGGATCTACGTGTGAAGCGGAGTACATAGCTGCTTCGGAAGCAGCAAATGAAGGAGTCTGGATGAAGGAGTTCATATCCGATCTAGGTGTCATACCTAGTGCATCGGGTCCAATGAAAATCTTATGCGACAATACTGGTGCAATTGCCTTGGCAAAAGAATCCAGATTTCACAAGAGAACCAAGCACATCAAGAGATGCTTCAATTCCATCTGGGATTTAGTCCAGGTGGGAGACATAGAAATTTGCAAGATACATACGGATCTGAATGTTGTAGACCCGTTGACTAAGCCTCTTCCACGAGCTAAACATGATCAGCACCAAGGCTCCATGGGTGTTAGAATCATTACTCTGTAATCTAGATTATTGACTCTAGTGCAAGTGGGAGACTGAAGGAAATATGCCCTAGAGGCAATAATAAAGTTATTATTTATTTCCTTATTTCATGATAAATGTTTATTATTCATGCTAGAATTGTATTAACTGGAAACATAATACATGTGTGAATACATAGATAAACAGAGTGTCACTAGTATGCCTCTACTTGACTAGCTCGTTGATCAAAGATGGTTAAGTTTCCTAACCATATACATGAGTTGTCATTTGATTAACGGGATCACATCATTAGGAGAATGATGTGATTGACTTGACCCATTTCGTTAGCTTAGCACTTGATCGTTTAGTTTATTGCTATTGCTTTCTTCATGACTTATACATGTTCCTATGACTATGAGATTATGCAACTCCCGTTTACCGGAGGAACACTTTGTGTGCCACCAAACGTCACAACATAACTGGGTGATTATAAGGGTGCTCTACAGGTGTCTCCAATGGTACTTGTTGGGTTGGCGTATTTCGAGATTAGGATTTGTCACTCCGATTGTTGGAGAGGTATCTCTGGGCCCACTCGATAATGCACATCACTATAAGCCTTGCAAGCATTGCAACTAATGAGTTAGTTGCGGGATGATGTATTACAGAATGAGTAAAGAGACTTGCCGGTAACAAGATTGAACTAGGTATTGAGATACCGACGATCGAATCTCGGGAAAGTAACATACCGATGACAAAGGGAACAACGTATGTTGTTATGCGGTCTGACCGATAAAGATCTTCGTAGAATATGTAGGAGCCAATATGGGCATCCAGGTCCCGCTATTGGTTATTTACCAGAGAGGTGTCTCGTTCATGTCTACATAGTTGACGATATAGTACTATATGAGTTATGTATGTTGATGACCGAATGTTGTTCGGAGTCCGGGATGAGATCACGGACATGATGAGGAACTCCGGAATGGTCCGGAGATAAAGTTTGATATATGGGATAGTAGTGTTTGATCTCCGGAAGGGTTCTGGAATTCACCGGAAGGGGTTCCGGATGTTTCCCGAAATGTTTGGGCACGAGAACACTTTATCTGGGCCAAAGGGGAAAGCCCACGAGGCTTTTGGAAAGTGCAAAAGGATGTTTTGCGGAGACCAGAGGCTAGACGCCAGGAACCCTGGCGTCTAGGGAGTAGACGCCGGGAACCCTGGTATCTAGCCCAGGAGTCCGAGAAGGACTCTTGCCTTTCGGGTGAAACTGACTTTGAGGAGGCTTTTACTCCAAGTTTCAACCCCATGGCTCAACATATAAATAGAGGGGTAGGGCTAGCACCAAAGAGACATCAAGAAACACCAAGCCGTGTGCCGGCAACCCCGTCCCCTCTAGTTTATCCTCCGTCATAGTTTTCGTAGTGCTTAGGCGAAGCCCTGCGGAGATTGTTCTTCACCAACACTGTCACCATGCCGTCGTGATGTCGGAGCTCATCTACTACTTCGCCCCTCTTGCTGGATCAAGAACGCGAGGACGTCATCGAGCTGAACGTGTACAGAACTCGGAGGTGCCGTGCTTTCGGTACTTGGATCGGTCGGACATGAAGACGTACGACTACATCAACCGCGTTGAAATAATGCTTCCGCGAACGGTCTACGAGGGTACGTAGACAACACTCTCCCCTCTCGTTCCTATGCATCACCATGATCTTGCGTGTGCGTAGGAATTTTTTTGAAATTACTACGTTCCCCAACAGAAAGACCACCCACACCTATTTTCTAGTCAACCCGAATCTCGAGGGCGAGATTCATCTTAAGGGGGGTAGGTTTGTAACATCCCAAATTTTCAATTTGGAATGGCATACATAGGTCATTCATGCATATCATATTTTATTGCATTCTCGTGTTGCGATCCTCGAAATTCTAAGCAACTCAAGGAACCACGGAGAGAGTTGTGGATTTCACTGTTTTCATATTTGAATTTTCTCAAATATCGAAACAAGGATCACTGTGGTTTTAATAATTTTTCTCTCTGAAAATATTTCATATTAAAATTATATGAGAGGAGATAATATGACTTCTCCAAAATAAATGAAATGTTAGAGGAAAAATATTAAAATCAATTTATATATTTTATTTGGATTTTATTGCAATTTTACTCGAATTAGGAAAAATGCACGTTTTTCAAAATTGCATTAGAGGCCCAAATAAATGTTCACTTTATCGGCTATATTTTTAGAGGATGGGGAAATTTATTTCAGGATTTTTGAAGTACGGTTAGTAATTCTTCTAATCGTTTTTCTGAGCGTCGGAATATTAAAAAAGGTTCTAACCGACCCAGGGCCGTAACCGGCCAGGACTCCCCAGGCCGGCCCCTTTATAAGTCGCGCCCCGACCCCGTAGCCCACCCGAGCCCACCCGTTGTCGGATTTCAGGTTCCGGCAGACCCTTGAGGTTTGAACACTAGGGTGCGCGCGGAGATTTTGTCTCCTATCTGCCCGCATCCCTCCGCCACGCTAGGATCAAAGCTATGAAAAGAACAACACAAGGGACACGGGGTTTATACTGGTTCGGGCCACCGTTGTGGTGCAATACCCTACTCCAGTGTGTGGTGTGTGGATTGCCTCTTGGGCTGATGATGATGAACAATACAAGGAAGAACAGCCTCGCGAGGGTCTGTTCTTGGATGGGGCGATGAACTGCTGGGAGGAGTTCAGCCACCTTTCTCTCTCCCCCCTTCCAACTGGTCGGCCCTTTGCCATGTGGGTGTCTGGCCCTATTTATAGGGGCCCTGGTCCTCTTCCCAAATATTGAGCGGGAAGGGAGCCAACAATGGCGGACTAATTTGAAAGGGACAGCAAGTATCAGCTATCCTGACAAAAGTAGTCTTCGCCTGCGCAAAGCTCTGGTGATGATGCCGTCTTGGGCTCCATGGTGACCTCCGTCTCGTAGTCCTCCTGGTCTTGGTCTCGTTGCACCGAAATGGCAACCTTTGCCTGATGCCTCGGTACTCCGCGGCTGCGCTTTCCTCCTTTGCACCAAAGAGGAAAGGAGGACGCTGCGCGGCTGGCACCCCTCTGGCGCCCTGAGTCGTCATGGCTTGCGTCATTGCACCTCGTGAGGTACCCTGCCTTGATCTCTCCGCCTCCTCGTGAGCCAGCCTAACGAGGCCGTGCCTGAGGAGGCTCTGCGTCGTCCGCCCCGCGAGGCTTGGTCCCTCGCGAGGGTCTTGAGTTTGTGTTGGTGAAGATGGGCCATGTTGGGCCCCCCTTTGAGCCACGTCGCAGGCCGCAGGCAGGCAAGTCTGGGGACCCCCGTTCCCAGAACACCGACAGTAGCCCCCCGGCCCAAGGCGCGCCCGGACTTGGCCGTGCAGGGAGGCGGAAGGGCAAGAGCGAAGCGTCGCGGGCCCTAACAGCCTGCGGCCTTGGGCGCTGCGTGGTGGTTGACTGGACGTGGGCGTCTCCACTTCCCCACGGCGCATCGGCAACTGCACGGATTGGACAAGTCCCTGCATGCAAAGCGGGTCATAATTACCTGCGATCGTGGGGGCCGTTGGTTGCCCATCGCTAGCCATAAGTATGGACCAGCGCGCGCCCTTCCAGTTCATCCCCCCTGCTTCTCCTTTGTCTTCATGGCCCCGTCGAGGAGGTTCTCAGCCGCCGAGAAGGGGAAGGCTTGCCGGGTTGAGCCCGCCTCTCCCCCACCCAAGCGCGGCCGAGGGCGCCCTCGCAAGCATCCTGTGGCCACCATGGTGGCTCCCCGCGGCCGTGGAGGCGATCTTCAGCACGGCGACGGGCGGATTGCTGCAGTCGGGGGGCGCGCTCCGGCTGCGCGTCCCCCCAGGCCGCGCGTTCATGCTACTAAAGTGCTGTCGGAGTTCATCGTGTGGTCGGCGGAGCCGTCTAGCACCCGGCTTCCGCTTCCTCGCTTCCTCCTCAGCGAGCTCCCGGCCGGTGCCCCGGGCGGCCTCTGGCTCCAGGCCAACAGCTGCTGCAGCCGGGCCTCATGGGTCTCTCTGGAGGTCTCCGCGGCCGGGAGCCTGTCCCTGGCCCGTGGTTGGCAGACGTTTGCCCGCGAGCGTGGCCTGAGCCGTCGGTGCACCCTACACTTCAAGTTCGACGACGACGCCACCCTCTACGTGAGGGTGTTTGGGGAAGATGGTCGCCGCGCAGGGTGTTGTCCCGAGGGTGACGACCGCGGCTGGGAACCCAGCTCCGGTGATGATGGAGAGAGCAGCGCTCGCACGGCTGGCGGCGCTCGGGGTTCCCCAAGCTTCTCCAGTTCTTCTTCAGGCGGCGACTCCTCTAGTGGTGGCCGCGATCAGCCTCCACGTCGTCGTATCTGCTTGGGGGTGACAACGTGTCCGCCTGCCGTTGTGCCCTGGTGAAGCGCGAGAGGGAGTCTGCCTAAGCTCCGGAGGCAGCTCGGGCCTTCCCTGTGGGCCGGTGTGAGGCGAGCCACGCCGGATTTGTTCTTCCTTTTCCCTTTTTCCTGCGTAACAAAGACAATAGTGCGGAGCCCCGCGGGGGCGTGTTTGGGTTATTGCTTGTCAATCATCGTTTTGCTTTCGTTACCGTACCTTCCGGCTATGTGCCCGAGCGTGGATAGTTCCCGGCCCCGGCCGTGGGGGGGCGACCGACCCAGGCCCTTTGTTTATGTCGCGGTGCCCGCGGGGCACGGACTGGAGGGGTGCTCCTGTAAGGGGCCCAGGTCGCGAACTCTTTGGGTGACTAGGATAGGAACACTCGCGAGGGCGCTTGGCTCTCCCCCTCGCGAGGCCTTGCACAAGAGAAATCGAGGCAGGAGAGTGAAAAGTCGAAGAACCGCAAGCCAAAGACGGCAACAACTTCAATAAAACTCCAAATGAAGAGGAACAAGCCAACTGCGGAAAGCAAATGAAAAGCCGCGTCCGGCACCTAGTCTAGTCTTCGACGTCTTCTCACCAGCGCGGAGCTAAGTGTTGCCACTGGGCGTGGGAGGGAGCCCCAGGGCCTGAGGCCGGCGCTCCTGAGACTCCGGGGCGTGTACAGCCCCAACTCATTATTACGTGAGAGTGTCACGGGCGGTGAGCTTCACAGGCGTTGGCCTTCTTCACAGGCTCCGGGCCTTTTCCAAAACGCGATAGCTTCACAGGCACTCGCCTTGCTTCACAGGCTCCGGGCCTTTTCCAAAACCCGATAGCTTCACAGGCACTCGCCTTGCTTCACAGGCTCCGGGCCTTTTCCAAAACACGATAGCTTCACAGGCACTCACCTTGCTTCACAGGCTTCGGGCCTTTTCCAAAACGCGATAGCTTCACAGGCACTCGCCTTGCTTCACAGGCTCCGGGCCTTTTCCAAAACGCGATAGCTTCACAGGCACTCGCCTTGCTTCACAGGCTCCAGGCCTTTTCCAAAACGCGATAGCTTCACAGGCACTCGCCTTGCTTCACAGGCTCCGGGCCTTTTCCAAAACGCGATAGCTTCACAGGCACTCGCCTTGCTTCACAGGCTTCGGGCCTTTTCCAAAACGCGATAGCTTCACAGGCACTCGCCTTGCTTCATAGGCTCCGGGCCTTTTCAGGGGTAGAACCTCCGGAGGTGCTGGATGTTCCCTGCATTCTGGACCGGCACTCCCTCCTGAGTCTCCAAGCGCGTGGAGCCGGGCCTGGAAACATGAACAACCTTGAACGGGCCCTCCCACACGGGAGAGAGCTTGTGCAATCCCTCCCTAGAGAGAACCCGCCTGAGAACGAGGTCTCCTACCTCAAGAGTCCTGGGGCGGATGTTGTGGTAGTGATATCGCCGTAGTGCTTGTTGGTACCTCGCCGCTCGCAGCGCGGCTTCCCGGCGACGCTCCTCCCCCAGCACGAGGTCCGTCCCCCGCATGGCGTCCTGTTGTGCCTCGTCGAACGCCAGGACCCGCGCGGAGCGACGTCTGACCTCGTGAGGGAGGACTGCTTCTGCTCTGTAGACCAGGAAGAATGGGGTCTCTCCAGTTGGCTTGGTCGCGGTGGTGCGGATGGACCACAGCACGGACTGCAGTTCGTCGTACCAACCTCTGCCGCAAGCCTCCAGCTTCTTCTTGAACGTCCTGGTCTTGAGGCCCCTCAGGACCTCCGCGTTGGCTCGCTCGGCCTGGCCGTTGCTTCGGGGGTGCTCCACTGAAGCGTAGCATATCTGCGTTCCAAGGTTAGCACAGTATGTTTTGAAGAGGTTACTGGTGAACTGCGAACCATTGTCCGTGATGATGTGATTCGGCACCCCGAACCGGCTCACGATGCCCTTGATGAACTTGACTGCGGAACCCGCAGGAATGGTGCGGACAGCCCCCACTTCAGCCCACTTGGTGAACTTGTCCACGGCAACGTAAAGGTAGCGGTAGCCCCCTGGCGCCCGAGGAAACGGACCCAAGATGTTGAGCCCTCAGACTGCAAATGGCCACGAAAGGGGGATAGTCTGCAAGCCCCCTGCCGGCTGATGGATCTGCTTGGCGTGGAACTGGCAGGCCTCACAAGCTTTCACTAGTTCAACGGCGTCATTGAGCGCGGTGGGCCAGTAAAACCCACTACGGAATGCCTTGCCAACGAGGGTCCGTGATGACGAATGATGTCCGCAGTCTCCGCCGTGTATATCTTCCAGTAGTTCCTTCCCTTGCTCCCTGGAGATGCAGCGCAGGGATACATCGTTTTGTTGCTTCCGGTAGAGCTCTCCATCTTTGATGCAGTATGCCGTGGCCTGGCGCGCCACTCGCTCTGCTTCCTCCTCCTTCTCCGGCAGGGTCCCTTGCGTTAGGTAGCTCCGGAGCTCCGTGATCCAACATCCCTCCTGAGGTTCCATCGTCAGGAGCAGGCGTGCTCCTGAGGCCGGGCCACAAGCCGGAGCTCCTGAGGCAGGTGGCTGAGGGAGCTCCTCCCTGGGCTGAGCCGTGTTTGATAATGACGGTAAGGCTGAAGGCTTGAAGAGTCGCTCCTCGAAAACACCAGGCTCCTGAGGTAACCACCTGGACGCGCGTTTGGCGATGTTGTCGGCTTCCTGATTGGTGCCACGGGGCACATGCTGCAACTCCAACCCCCAGAACTGCTTCTCCATCCTGCGGACCTCTGCAAGGTAGGCCTCCATGTGCTCATCCTTCGGCTCGTACACCTTGTTGGAGAAATTGACAAGGAGCTGCGAATCGCCCTTGATGGTGAGGCGTTTCACCCCCAGGGCAGCTGCGGCCTTCATGCCCGCTATTAAACCTTCATACTCCGCTATGTTGTTGGAGACCTTTTCGCCTTGCTAGAAACAAAGCTGCACGGCGTAATAGAGCTTGTCCTGAGTGGGCGATATAAGCACCGCCCTAGCCCCTGCGTCGTGTATGGAGAACGCCCCATCGAAGTACATGATCCTAGCCTTCTGGCGCCTCGCTTCCCGGGGACAGGGACCGATCCTCGTCGGCCTTAAGGCCTGGGGCCTCCGTCCATTCTGCCACAAAATCCACCAACGCTGCTCCCTTGATGACTCTGGTCGTGCTGAATTCGAGCTGAAACACTTGCAGCTCTATGTTCCACTCAGCGACCCTCCCAGCTGAATTGGGGCTCCTGAGCACCCTCTCCAGGGGGTATGACGAGACGACCTTGATGGGGTGACCCTAAAAATAGTGCTGCAGTTTGCGCGAAGCCGCCAGTAGCGCGAGGAGGAGTTTTTGAGGCATGGGGTACCGTGCTCTTGCATCCCGCAGCACTGTGCTGACGAAGTACACTGGGTGCTCAACGAGGTGGAGTGCGTCAATGCTGGTGGCTCCCTTCGGAGACCGCAGCGCCTCTTGAGGCAATGAGGCCTCCTGAGACTGGCCATCTGGAAGAGGGGCCTCTTCCGCCTCTGGTGCGCCCCTCTGCGGCGGCTGATCCTCCTCAGCCGTGATGGCGGTTTCTGTGGGCCTTCCTTGTCCCTGTTCTGCCTTATCCCGGGCTGTTGCCGTGGTTTTGGTCCGGCGCTCCTCTCTGACTGCTACCAAGGCTGCGCTGGCGGAGTAGGGAGTGGCGGCGAGGTAGAGCACCAGGGGCTCCTGAGGGCGCGGGGCCACCATGACTAGTGGGCTGGTCAGGTATCTCTTGAGATCTTGGAACGCCTTGTCGGCCTCTTCAGTCCACTCGAAGGGCCCCTTTTTCTTCATTAGCTGGAAGAAGGGCAGGGCTCGTTCCCCCAACTTGGAGATGAAGCGCCCTAGCGCGGTCATGCGCCTCGTGAGCTTCTGCATTTCTCTGAGGGTCTTTGGCAGGCTCATGTCTTCCACCGCCTTGACCTTCTCCGGGTTAGCCTCGATGCCTTGGTGGGACACGAGGAAACCCAAGAGCTTTCCCGAGGGGACTCCGGACACACACTTCTCTGGGTTGAGCCGTAGGTTCACTGCGTTGAGGCTCGTGAAGGTTTCCTCCAGGTCTTGTATCAAGGTCCTGGCCTCCCGAGATTTTACCATGATGTCATCAATGTAAGCTTCAACATTCTTCTTGAGCTGCGAGCCCAAGGTGATATGCATCAGCCACTGAAAGGTCGCCCCTGCGTTGCGCAGCCCGAACGGCATGCAGGTGTAGCAGTACACCCCGCACGAGGTTAGGAAGGCCGTCTTCTCGATGTCTTCCACCGCCATCTTGATCTGGTGATACCCAGAGAAGGCATCCAGGAAGGATAGCAGGTCGCATTCCGCAGTGGAATCAACAATCTGGTCGATGCGGGGGAGCGGGAACGGATCTTGCGGGCACGCTTTGTTGAGGTTGGTGAAGTCGACACACATGCGTTCCTTCCCTCCCTTCTTCGGCACAACGACAGGGTTGGCCAACCAATCTGGGTATCGAACCTCACGAATGACCCCAGCGGCCTCTAATTTGCGGGTCTCTTGGACGATGAAGGCCTGCTTTTTTGTGGACTGCCGCCTGGCCTTCTGCTTCACAGGGCGCACGTTGGGGCACACGTTGAGGTGATGCTCGATCATGCTCCTGGGGATCCCTGCCAACTGGTCCGGCTCCCAAGTGAATACCTTCTTGTTTGCACGCAGGAACACGACCAGGGCCTCCTCCTGCTCGGGTTTGAGGTGGGCGCCTATGGTGAAAGTGGCGTTGGTGGACCCGTCCTCATCGACCGGTACCTGCTTGGTTTCTGCCTTGTCTTGGGTGAACAAATGTTTCTTCTTGGTGGGCGCAGCCCCCTTGGGCTCGGGGGCCCCCAAGTCGGCAGGCTGTGCCGACGCTGCTGTCCTGAAGACGAGCTTGAGCACCCACAGAGCGTCACCGGTATCCCCGTGCACGGTGAGGTCACCGCTGCTCCCGGGCATCTTCATGGGGTTGTACGCCGGGTGCGTTGCGGCCATGAACTGGGCCAGCGCTGGGTAGCCGAGGATGGCGTTGTAGGGGAGGCCGATGGGGGTGATGTCGAAGTCGACCAGCTCCATGCGGAAGTTGTCGTAGGTGCCGAAGGTCACTGGGAGCCGGATCTGCCCCAAGGAGTTGGACGACCTGCCCCCAACGCCTGAGAAGGGCCGGCTAGGCTGCAACCGTTCCAGGGGTATGCAGAGGAGGTTGAAGGCCTTGACTAAGAGCACACTGAGGCCCGCCCCGCCATCGATGAGAGTTCTGGTGACGGCCACCTGGCAGATGGTGGGGGTGCATAGCATGGGGAGCGCGCTCGAGCAGGCCAAGTTGGAGGGGTGGTACTCCGGGCTGAAGCTCAGGCCGGTCTCGGGCGCCGCCCGATCCAGGGGAGCCCCCTGCCGCGTGGAAGCGGCGCTGACCCGGCGAATGAACGGCTTGATGTGGTAACTTGTAGGCGGCACCTGTGAGCCGCCCAAGAGGGCCGCGGCGACTGGGGGTGTTGGTGCAGCGCGATGGGCGGGGAAGAGGTTGCGGGGTTCCATGGGCGCGCGGAGCACGCGGGACGAAGAACCAGCTGGGGTGAGCGACTGAGTTGCGGTGCGGCCGTCTTGCCGCACGGACAAATGCCGGGATGATGCTTGCCGCTCGTCCCCCGCCGGGCCGGTGGCGGCGTTGACGGCAGGTGACGAGGAATGACGGGGACGCCCGCCGACAAGGGCCATCTGGGCGACGCGGGAAGCAAAGGCGGCCCGGCGTTCTGCATGGGCCCGACGAGCGTCAGACATGGGCGCGATGGTCGGAGGAGAACGGAGCGGTGGAAGATGAATTCCGGCGCACCCCCTACCTGGCTCGCTAAATGTCGGATTTCGGGTTCCGGCAGACCCTTGAGGTTCGAACACTGGGGTGCGCACGGAGATTCTGTCTCCTATCTACCTGGACCCCTCCGCCACGCTAGGATCAAAGCTATGAAAAGAACAACACAAGGGACACGGGGTTTATACTGGTTCGGGCCACCGTTGTGGTGCAATACCCTACTCAAGTGTGTGGTGTGTGGATTGCCTCTTGGGCTGATGATGACGAACAATACAAGAGAGAACAGCCTCGCGAGGGTCTGTTCTTGGCTGGGGCGATGAACTGCTGGGAGGAGTTCAGCCACCTTTCTCTCTCTCCCCCCTTCCAACTGGTCGACCCTTTGCCATGTGGGTGTCTGGCCCTATTTATAGGGGCCCTGGTCCTCTTCCCAAATATTGAGCGGTAAGGGAGCCAACAATGGCGGGCTAATTTGAAAGGGGACAGCAAGTATCAGCTATCCTGACAAAAGTAGTCTTCGCCTGCGCAAAGCTCTGGTGATGACGCCGTCTTGGGCTCCATGGTGACCTCCATCTCATAGTCCTCCTGGTCTTGGTCTCGTTGCACCGAAATGGCAACCTTTGCCTAATGCCTCGGTACTCCGCGGCTGCGCTTTCCCCCTTTGCACCAAAGAGGAAAGGAGGACGCTGCGTGGCTGGCACCCCTCTGGCGCCCTGAGTCGTCATGGCTTGCGTCATGGCACCTCGTGAGGTACCCTGCCTTGATCTCTCCGCCTCCTCGTGAGCCAGCCTGACGAGGCCGTGCCTGAGGAGGCTCCGCGTCGTCCGCCCCACGAGGCTTGGTCCCTCGCGAGGGTCTTGAGTTTGTGTTGGTGAAGATGGGCCGTGTTGGGCCCCCCTTTGAGCCACGCCGCAGGCCGCAGGTAGGCAAATCTGGGGACCCCCGTTCCCAGAACACCGACAGCAGTCGCCCCGCGCCCCAAACCCAAACCCTAAGCCACCTCCGCCCGCGCCAGCCGCCGCTGCCTTGCCGCGCCGCCGCCCCGCAAGCGCCGCCGCTGGAGTACGCCGCCGCCGCCGTTCCGTTCCATGAGGTAGCCGCCAGTGTTTTTAAAACCAATCAGTTTTATTTCGTAAATCTAGATCTTGTTTTTTTAGAATCGGTTTTGTTTCGGTTTTTCTCGGTTCGATTAGATAGCGGACGTTCGCGCGTACAGGGAAAGTTTGTTTGTTAGCCTGTTCATTAGGTTTTCTTTTTCCAGGGTTTTCCGCGATTATTTTCGATCACGATTTCTGCCCTGTTTTTCGTTTTAGTTTATCTTTTCTCTCGTTTATCCAAATCAGGTGAAACAAGCGCCTAGATCTTGGTCTCGAAGCCCTCTTTCTATTTAACCAACTTGTACAAGATTTTGGTACTGTAAAATATGACTTTAGTCCAATTAGTAAATGCATCTTGTTTCTTTCGTAGTTTGAGTTTCGTCGCTCCGTTTGATTTGATTCTTTTTGCGAACCGGAGTTCTTTTGTTGAACTTTCTAGTTAGATCTTCTTATTTGAGTTTTCCCCATGAACCTTTGCTTGATTGCTTATGTATGCTATTGTTTGTTTGCGATAGAACACCCAGAGTCCGAAGCGTGCTCCTACAAGGCAAGTAAGACTTTGATCATACCCCTTTATCACCCAGTTTTTATGCATTAGTTTCAACCCTCACACATTGCATGCGTAGGATCTCTTAACATGTGGGTCTGGGAAGTAGATGATGAGATAGAACCTATTATGCTTATATTGCTATGCTATGCTCATAGACGTGGATTGGGTTTGAGTGTATCCATGACATTTTGGATTTGTTAATTAATGGTTCAACTTAAGGTGGCAACTTTAATACACATCTGGGTGGATTGCTTGTGGGCACCTGGAGAATCCAGTGTTGTCCTAGGATATCTCGGAGTACCCGTGTGATCATCCTACGGTCCGCCACCCAGGCTCAAAGGGATCATAAGATTATTCATGCGTGTGCAGCCACAAGCCATTATGGGATCTGGCATAGTTGAGTATGTTGTGTGACCTCTTTCAGTGGTGGGCTAGCAGATGTAGGGGAAAGTAGGTGTAACGGTCCACCCAGAGTAAAGAGTTAATGCTTCTGAAAGACTGTGTCTCGGTCATCCATTTCTCAAACACCCTGTAGTGCGAGAAATCCAACGGAGGAGATTGAGTCTTGTGGGGAAAAGTGAGCAAACCTCTGTAGAGTGTATAAACTAATCATGGTTAGCCGTGTCCTAGGTTATGGACATCTTGAGTATCTGGTACTTGAATTATTGATTTGATCTCATCACTCTAAGTTAATTTGACGGGTGTTAATGACTACTTTAATTGAGATTGAGTTGGAGGAACCTTCTCAATGTTGTTTCAACTACCATGATAGTTAAATAAAATATATTCCTTTGTTGTAGGAAACAATTGGCTTTTCGCAAAAACATATTAACCATAGAGCCTCCACCAGCCATACATGCATATAGTGATAGCATTTATCTGTTCATTACTCTACTACATTACATTGCCAGCATATTCCACGTGCTAACCCGTTTTTGGGCTGCAACGTATCATGTTGCAGACTTTTCAAACGACGAGTAAGATGTCGTAGGTCGTTTATCATGCACTCAGCTATGCCGTTGGAGTTGATGGACTCACTTTATCTTCCAAGCCTTCTGCTATTATCTTATTTAGATGGCTTTAAGCCATATTTATTGTAATAAGTTCTCTTTGGAGACCATCGATGTAATAAGTGTGTGATTGCTACTCTGTTATAAATCCTTTGAGTACTGTGTGTGTCAGCATTACCGATCCAGGGATGACACTGAAGCACAGAGACTTGACTGCCTAAGGTTGGGTCGCTACATCAATCAGCAAAAAACAGGAAAATAATCACCATGGATAATAGCACTTACACGTAAGTGGGACAGGAAGATGTGAAAATGGTGTTTGTCTTCACTATAATCTTCCCATGATGGGAATATATGCACCTAGTCCCTAACAACATTGAAAGCATGGTCTTTTAAACTGGGAATAACTGGAATGGGGTTCCAATCTGCAGGAATTGGCCATCTCTGTAGTTGGGACATGTCTTCGGCCGGTGGACTTGCTGTACTTTTTGCTGGAGTGGGATTTTTCTGTGGTACGGCTAGTGCTATGGCAACTGAAATCGGCATATCTTTTGTTGGAGTGTAGGTCCTGTGTGGTGCGGCTAGTGGTGTGGCCAGTGAAGTATGGGTACAGTCCGGTGGAGTCGGTCCTACGTTTTGTGTCACTAGTTGTACAACCAATATAAGTGGGGTGTTGTCTGATTTCTCCGGCACAACCACATTTTCAAGGACTTTGCTGGTGCTCCTTCAGTATCGGCAATCACCCTCTTCCTTTTTGATGTCTGATGCACAAGAACAACATTTGAGTGGAAAAACATGGTATGATGACAGATGGAAAATGTATTGATAATGGATGGGCATCGCATCTCGACATATATTATGAGTAAACTAAGAAGATGGTGGTGCACCAAAGTAGAATAAATGCAAGACAACATATGCAAGATACGCAAAATCAATAAAACCTTGCCAAAATAGAACAGGCACCTTGATGGTTGAACAGGACAGGCCATCTGCCTTTGACTCCTCGAGGTTAGAATAGTCATTAGGATCATATTCTGAACAAGAATCAACAGCTGGGGAGCGTATGAGTTTCATTGCATCCAGAATGGCACTCAATGCCTTGGTGCAAATTTTGTAAGTCATTGCGGTGTTTAGCTTCAAGAGTGGAATGCTGCTAGTGCGACACAAAGCAGCTACACAGATCATAGTGTAGATATAACGGGAAAACCATAAGCATCATAGTAAAATCAGCAAAGTGGAACTTGCTGGAATGTATGTGCTAGTATTGCTGGTACGGCTAGAAAGGCTTCGGATACCAGCTCTCTTCAACTAAAGGTCCGGTACTATTAATATCAGTGTAACTCTCAAAGGCGACACAGCTCCCCGCATTTCTTTGCTATTCTTATAGGATTCAAGTGGGCAGGCCACTACAAATCCTATTCCCATGTTTACAAAATCCTACGAATCAAAGAGGCCCGAAGAGTTGAAAGTGTCCATACCAACCGACCGTATAGACCTCTAGACTGAAAATGTCCCTACTCGTCTGCACTACAAGGAACATACTGTACTACTATCATACTCCCTCTGTTCAAAAATATAAGTCTTGGTAGAGATTTCTGTAGGATCGAAAGTATGTCTAGAGGGGGGTGATTAGACTACTTGACCAAATAAAAATCTAGCCTTTTCCCAATTTTAGTTCTTGGAAGATTTTAGCTATCTTAGCACAAGTCAAGCAATCTCCACACAATTCAAGCAAGCATGCAAAAGAGTATATGAGTAGCGGAAAGTAAAGCATGCAACTTGCAAGAATGTAAAGGGAAGGGTTTGGAGGATTCAAACACAATTGGAGACACAGATGTTTTTGTCGTGGTTCCGATAGGTGGTGCTATCGTACATCCACGTTGATGGAGACTTCAACCCATGGAGGGTAACGGTTGCGCGAGTCCACGGAGGGCTCCACCCACGAAGGGTCCACGAAGAAGCAACCTTGTCTATTCCATCATGGTCGTCGCCCACGAAGGACTTGCCTCACTAGCGGTAGATCTTCACGAAGTAGGCGATCTCCTTGCCTTACAAACTCCTTGGTTCAACTCCACAATCTTGTCGGAGGCTCCCAAGTGACACCTAGCCAATCTAGGAGACACCACTCTCCAAGAAGTAACAAATGGTGTGTTGATGATGAACTCCTTGCTCTTGTGCTTCAAATGATAGTATCCCCAACACTCAACTCTCTCTCACAGGATTTGGATTTGGTGGAAAGAAGATTTGAGTGGAAAGCAACTTGGGGAAGGCTAGAGATCAAGATTCATATGGTTGGAATGGAATATCTTGACCTCAACACAAGTGTAGGTGGTTCTCCATCAGAAAATGTGTATTGGAAGTGTAGGTTTGTTCTGATGGCTTTCTCCACGAATGAAGAGTGGGTGGAGGGGTATATATAGCTTCCACATAGAATCTAACCGTTACACACAATTTGCCAAACTCGGTGGGACCTAATGGTTAAACTCGGTCGGACCAATTCAGCAAACCTAGTGACTGTTAGGATTTTCGGTGGGACTGAGATGCAACTCGGTAGGATCGATATGGTTAGGGTTAGGGCATAACGTAATCTCGGTGTGACCGGTTACACAAACTCGGTAGGACCGATTTTGGTAATAAGCTAACCAGAGAGTTGGTCGGGTAAACTCGGTGGGACCGATTCGCTCATCTCGGTGAGACCGAAATGTTACAAAAGGCAAACAGAGAGTTTACATTGCAATCTCGGTTGGACCGATCGCTCATCTCCGTAAGACCGAAACGTTACGAAGGGAAACAGAGAGATTACAATCCCATCTCGGTGAGACCGATATCCCTATCGATGAGACCGATTTGCCTAGGGTTTGTGGTAGTGGCTATGACATTTGAAACTCGGTGGCGCCGGATAGAAAGAATCGGTGGGGCCGAGTTTGACTTTTGGTTTAGGTCATATGTGGATGTGGGAAGGTAGTTGAGGATTTTGGAGCATATCACTAAGCATTTTGAGCAAGCAAGCCATTAAGCAACACCTCATCCCTCCTTGATAGTTTTGGCTTTTCCTATAGACTCAATGTTATCCTGGATCACCAAAATATAAAATGTAGAGTCTTGATCTTGAAGCTTGAGCCAAACTTTTTGTCCTTAGAATTTTGAGGGATCCACTTTCCTCATCCATGCCATGCCATTCATTGAGCTTTTCCTGAAATATTAATCTTGGAATAATGTTAGCTCAATGAGCTATATGTTGTTAGGAATTACCAAAACCACCCAGGGATAGTTGCACTTTCAATCTCCCCCTTTTTGGTAATTGATGACAACATATAGATCAAAGCTTCGACAACTGATAATAAGAGTGAAAGATATTGTCGCTTTGAGAAGTATGTGAAAAGCAAGAGCTCCCCCTAAATTTGTGCATATCTTAAGATTTGCTTTGGACTGCAAATGCACAATGAGTTAGGATCATGGGTTACTCTTCCATGTCACATACATCTTGGTGGAGTGCTCAAAATGATAAGAATTAAATACATGCACTCATCACCAAGCAAAGTGAATGATCATATAAGGATAAGTAAGATAATATCATCTAACAAGCTTAAGTGTAGCTTATGATCAACCACATGATCATCAATGTCTCACAGATAATAGCATAGTATCTCAAGCAATCAAAAGACAAACAAAGTTCAACCACCAAAGCAAGAGAGAATAAAAAGCAACGCTCTCTCTCGAAGCCTATGATCTATACATTTTTCTCCCCCTTTGGCAACAAGTTACCAAAAAGTTCATAGAAAATGCATAGCACTAGAACGTCTCTCGGGCTTGGTCTTCAGGTGGTGGTGTCCGGACAATGCCAAGGACGAAGGCTTCAGTTGATGTGGATGGAGCTGAAGGAGTAGGTGCTGGAGCTAGTGGCACTGAAGCTGTAGCTGGTACAGATGAAGTGACTCTAGTGTCTGGAACAGGCACTGCAGCAGACCTCTGAGCTCTAGGCACTCTGGCAAATGCATCAGCGGTTGTCTTGCCCTTCCTCTCTTGCATATCATCTTGAAGTTGCTCCATAACAGACTGAATCTCAGTTACCTTCACATCCAAGTCATAGAATTTTGCTCCACGATTCTTTCCAAGCTCTCCTGGTTTTGAGTTAGGGTGGCCAGTCCCTTCTCAATCCTCAGAGTCGATGCAATCAGGTAGCCAAGCTGATCTTGCTTGCTTTTCAAAAATTACTCAGATGCCTCCTCTTGAGTTGGCATCTTGGCAGCCTTCTCTTTCTTTGCTTTCTCCTTCTTCTCTTGAGCTTGTACTGATGATGGTTCATTCTCATTCATCACAACTTGATTGTCCTCAAAGTTAGGATAGATAGGCAAGTGTTCCTTATCCAACAAGTATGTGCCTGTGCCCATCTTTGAGTTTATCAACTCCTGGATCTGTGGGGGCATATCCACAACTTCTTTTCTGGTCAGCTGCAGTCCTCTTGATAGTCTCAACTATAAGGCTCATGACCTTGAACTTATGTGGCACATCAAATATATGTAGCAAGTTAATTGCATGGCCTCTGATCATTCTGTGATCACCAGACTTGGGCAAGAGAGTGTGCCTAAGGATCCAATTGATTGTAGGCAGCCCTGACAGCAAGTGTTTTACTAACCCAAACTGGTGAGTCTCAAGATCATCTTCAGGAATCTCCTTGTACATGTTTGCCATAGAGTTGTGATCCATCTTCTTCTTGGCATAGACATCCAAGTCATCTTCTTCTTCCTTAGGAACATTGATCAGATTTGCCCATTCCTCAATAGTTGAGTGGTACCTTGTACCTTCAGACATCCATACTATCCTGCCATCTGGATAGAAGTGTGTTGTGGAGTAGAATTGCATTATGAGCTCCTCATTCCACTTTGTGAGCTTCTGCCCAACAAAGTCTGCAACTCCACAAGCACTGAAGCTGTCAAACACACCAGGATAGTGTTCCTAATTTTCCTTGATATACTTCCAGTCGACCCACCTCATTTCACACACTATAGGCTTCTTGTCCAACAACACTGTCTCATAGAAGTCCTGTTGTTCCTTTGTGTGGAACCTGTAATCAACAGCAGTCCTTCTCCTGGTAGCATATGGATCTGTCTCCCTCCATAGCCTCAACCCTGAGTCTCTCCTGATCTTCATGTTCTCAGCCACAGGATGAGCATCATTGTGGTCTGGAATCTTGGGTTTGAGCTTTCTCAGGACTTGTCCTTCATCATCTTCATCAGCGGCAACTTCAGGCACTGGGGCCTTGTTCTTCTCAGCAGCTGGTATACTCCTGGTATTCCTCTTAGGTGCACTCTTGGGCTTGGAGGCTTCTTGGGGTGCTTCTTTGGGCTTTGATGAAGCATCCCCTGTCCTGATAGCATCACCCATAAGCTTCTGGGCCTTAGGTGCTGGTGCAGAAACCTCTTCTTCCTCTTCCTCTTCAGAATCTCTCATGATTGAGGATCTCCCAAGCACTCTAGCAGTGGTCTTTTTGATCCTCTCCTTCCTCTTCTTCCCTTCTGCAGCAGCCTCTTTGGGTTCAGATCCCAAAGGGACTTGAGTAGATGCTCTGGCCTTTGACATGGGTTGGCTTCTTGCTGGCCTTTTGATCTTCATCCCTGGCTTAACTGCAGCTGAGATGTACTCCTTCTTGAGCACTTTCTTCTTTGATGTGGCATCATCCTTAGTGGCCACATAGTCTTCATCCTCAGACTCTGAAGTTTTCTTCTTCCTTGTTCTGGTGGCAGCTTTGGGCAAGTTGCTGGGAGTGCTCCTGCTACCATCATCTGAACTGCTAGAGGGACTAGTGCCCTCCCTCAGGTGAACCTGCTCCTCTGACCTGCTCTGGCTGTCACTCTGATCAGACATATTGCAAACACTGACAGCAGACCCTGTGAATAGATATAGATGAGATAGAGTGGATGAGCATCACAAAATGCAGAGGTTTTTGCAAGATAATGAGTCAAAAACTTAGTTTTAGTTTTCCACAGAAAGCATTTCGGATCAACCGATTTGTAAACTCGGTGATACCGAAGCAGCTGTTGGAACCTAAACTAGTGAACTCGGTCACACCGATTTGCAATTCTCGGTCAGACTGAAAATTACATGTGCAATGGCCTGAGCCGAATCGGTGGTACCGAGTTCCACAACTCGGTGGGTCCAAGATGGTTTAGGCGGAAACCTAACCCTAAATTTTCAATTCAACTATAATCTACGGAGTGTTTTGACTAGATAAGATCGTTTCAATCGTGGTAAGAATCATAATGAACACAATGTGCTAGGAATCGGACGGGGATAGCACTGTGATCGAGTCCATACCCTAGTTCGGCGATGAACTCGCTACGGCGGCAATGGCGGGGAAGAATTCCGTTGACGTCGGCGGAGACCAGCGACAGGAGGCGGCTGGCGACGAGGAGGACGATCCGGAGACCCAGGAGGCAGAGCGAGCTATGCACGGGCGAAGGGGTTTCGGAGAAATTTCCAAAATTTTGCCCGTGAGTATATATAGCCCGACCCTGTCGGTGTGACCGAGTGGAACAACTCGGTGGCACTGAGATTCGTAACTGCAAGCAGTTACTGAAACTCGGTGTGACCGAAAGGTTCAAATCAGTTGCACCGAGATTGAAAACCTAGATCGACTTAGTGATCTCGGTATGACCGAAATGGATGAATTGGTCAGACGGAAACGCACAAAGAAGTTTTGGAAGTTTAAGTCTATGACGAATCGGGGACTCCGAGTGCTCCTCACATAGAGTGGTTCAAATCTAACTTGATCAAATTTTGTGATGTAGCATGAATAGAGTTTGAGACGAGAAAAGCATAGATAGCTAGAGAGGGTTCTTAGGCATTCTTGTCCATCCACTTGGCAAAAGGAAAGAAAACCAATCAATCAAAACAACAAGTGGATGTCCTCGAATGAGTAAAATATGCAATCAACATGCTCACACAATAAAATGGCAATTGAAATATGTGGCAAAGCGTGCACAACCAATTCTAGCATCTATCAAACAATTGGCGATGACTAGGTCATCTATATATGAGTATATTGACTTAGGAGTCAAATGAGAACATTTGATCATAGGTCATACTCATCGTTTAAGCACAAGTGGGGTTAACAGTTTTACATAAAGCATTTGTTGTGTTCACACCATTATAGTTGCTTTAGCTCAATTCTTAGAGTAAAGCTCCCCCTAGATGTGAGATCCCCCCTAAGAGGGATGAATTAACCTTGGGTTTTGTCGATGATGACTTCATGTAGATGTTGAAGATGTGGATGATCAATGTTGATGTAGACCATTTGGAGCTATCCATTGGAGTGAGTTGCACTTTCAATACCTAGACGGGTTAGTCCCACAAGGAACAAACAACGATATACATAGACATAGAGTGATGCACACACAAGATGATGTCTATGAAAGCTTTTAGGTTACCTTGTCCCTTGTCTTACCAACAAGAGGGTTTGTGACTCCTTGAACTAGTGCAAGATGTGGAAGTTGATTGCACTTGTTCTTGCCAAGATGATAAGAGTGAAGTATGTTGGCGGAGTCACCCTCAAGAACTCTCTAGTTCTTCTTCTTCGGGATCCACACCATCTTGATGGGAATCCTCGGTGTTGTAGTTGTACTTGATGAAGTGGAACTTGAAGTAGTCTTGGGAACCCACTTGACCAAGGCCTTAGGAGCTTCTTCAAATGCATCAATTTCCTCTTGAAGCTTGTCCTTGCCTTTTTGCTTGTGGTCTTGTGGTGGAAGATCATCTTGAGCTTGTGTCCCTTTGAGAGAAGTAGGATCATACTTCTCTTGTTGAGGAACAAACTTCGTCTTGGGGTATTGATCTTCTTCCCACTCAACTCCATTGGCATTGAACTTTCGTTCAAAACCAACACCTTGATTCTTCCGATGCCTTCCTTGCTTGCGTACAATTTCCTCGAATTGCTTACTTCCAGCAAGGCTCTTGTAAACACCTTTCTCTATAATTCCCTTCAATAAGCTATTTTCTTGCTCAAGTGTAACTTGGCTAAGAGAATCATTAGTGGAATCAAGAGAACTACTAGAAGCAACAATATCGGATTTAGCATGATTGTTGTTACTACTAGAGGAAGAATCTTTCTTGTTCTTGTTACTAGACTTGACTTGAGGCATGTAAGTGGATAAGAGTAAACGCTTGGTAATGTAAGAAGAACTTTTCTTACGAAGATCATCATTGATTGCTTTTAAGAACTCATGCTCTTGCTCAAGGTTGAGCTTTTCAAAGCACAATTTCTCATGAGTCCTTAAAAGTTCTTGATGATCTCCTAAGATAGTTTCATGATCTAACTTAAGAGTGTTTAGTTCTTTAGTTAGAGACTCAATCTTCTCCTTATCATTGTCATTCGTTTTATCTTGATTAGCATGATTAATTGGCGTTTCATCATAGTATTCATCACTAGAGTTGTCAACAAGTAAATCATCATCACCTAACAAGTCATCTTCATCACTATTGAAATCAACATACTCGGGGTGTGATACCTTTGGGCCTTTAGCCATGAAGCATGTTCCAACTCCTTCATTTGGTGAGTCAAATATGTCCTAGGAGTTGGTTGTCACAAGTGCTAGACCGGCAACACCTTCATCTTGAGTATATTCGGAGTTGGAGTGATAGCTTCTCTCGGAGTGGTTGTCGGAGTCGGAGCCGGATACCCATTCACCAACATGAGCTTGATGTCTTCGTTTTGTGTAGCTCCTTGATGACTTGTCCTTTCTTTCTGAATCTTTGCTTCTCCGTGAGGGTCTTCGTTCATAACGATCATCTCTACTCCTTCTTTCTCTAGATGGTGATTCTTCTCTTCTACTTCTTCTCTTGGGAGAATCTTCTCTTCTCTTGTAGGGGGCCGTACACTCATTGGAATAGTGTCCGGGCCTTCCACAATTGTAGCAGTTTCGCTCTCGACTAGAATATCTTTTGTCATTGTAGGACCTTGACTTGGAGCTTCTCTCTTTGCTTCTACTCTTATAGAACTTGTTGAAGTTCTTCACCATTAAGCTCAATTCTTCATTGAAGGTTTGTTTCTCACTCGATGATGTGGGGGCTTCACATGAGGCTTTGTAAGCACCACTTGATTTGTTGTGAAGTTCCTCTTTATTCTTGAGTGACATATCATGAGCAACAATTCTTCCGATGACTTCCGTTGGCTTGAGATCTTTGTAATTGGGCATCATTTGGATCAATGTGCACACGGTATCATATTTTCCATCCAAGGCTCTTAGGATCTTCTTGATGATGAATCTATCGGTCATCTCTTCACTCCCTAAGCCGGCAATCTCATTTGTGATAAGAGCAAGCCTAGAGTACATTTCAGCAACACCTTCACCATCCTTCATTTTGAACTTGTCAAGTTGACTTTAAAGCACATCCAATTTGGATTCCTTGACGGAGTCGATACCTTCGTGCATATCAATCAAAGTATCCCAAATTTCCTTTGCATTCTCAAGACGGCTGATTTTGTTGAATTCTTCGGGGCACAATCCGTTGAAGAGGATATCACAGGCTTGAGCGTTGTATTGCAGCATTTTCAACTCTTTCGCGGTAGCTTCACGATTCGGTTCTTTCCCATCAAAGAATTCACCTTGCAAGCCAGTACACACAATAGCCCAAACGACGGGGTTATGTCCAAGAATATGCATTTTCATCTTATGCTTCCAACTAGCAAAATTAGTGCCATCGAAGTAAGAACCTCTATGGTGATAATTTCCCTCGCTAGACGCCATACTCTCCGAGGTTGTGAAACCAAGGCTATGATCACCACAAGCTATGGAAATCAAAGCAAATGGAGACCAAAGCGCTGATACCACTTGTAGGATCGAAAGTATGTCTAGAGGGGGGTGATTAGACTACTTGACCAAATAAAAATCTAGCCTTTTCCCAATTTTAGTTCTTGGCAGATTTCAGCTATCTTAGCACAAGTCAAGCAATCTCCACACAATTCAAGCAAGCATGCAAAAGAGTATATGAGCAGCGGAAAGTAAAGCATGCAACTTGCAAGAATGTAAATGGAAGGGTTTGGAGGATTCAGACGCAATTGGAGACACGGATGTTTTTGTCGTGGTTCCGATAGGTGGTGCTACTGTACATCCATGTTGATGGAGACTTCAACCCACGGAGGGTAATGGTTGCGCGAGTCCACGGAGGGCTCCACCCACGAAGGGTCCACGAAGAAGCAACCTTGTCTATTCCATCATGGCCGTCGCCCACGAAGGACTTGCCTCACTAGCGGTAGATCTTCACGAAGTAGGCGATCTCCTTGCCCTTACAAACTCCTTGGTTCAACTCCACAATCTTGTCGGAGGCTCCCAAGTGACACCTAGCCAATCTAGGAGACACCACTCTCCAAGAAGTAACAAATGGTGTGTTGATGATGAACTCCTTGATCTTGTGCTTCAAATGATAGTCTCCCCAACACTCAACTCTCTCTCACATAGGATTTGGATTTGGTGGAAATAAGATTTGAGTGGAAAGCAACTTGGGGAAGGCTAGAGATCAAGATTCATATGGTTGGAATGGAATATCTTGACCTCAACACAAGTGTAGGTGGTTCTCTCTCAGAAAATGTGTATTGGAAGTGTAGGTATGTTCTGATGGCTTTCTCCACGAATCAAGAGTGGGTGGAGGGGTATATATAGCCTCCACACAGAATCTAACCGTTACACACAATTTGCAAAACTCGGTGGGACTGAATGGTTAAACTCGGTCGGACCAATTCAGCAAACCTAGTGACCGTTAGGATTTTCGGTGGGACTGAGATGCAACTCGGTAGGACCTATATGGTTAGGGTTAGGGCATAACGTAATCTCGGTGTGACCGATTACACAAACTCGGTAGGACCGATTTTGGTAATAAGCTAACCAGAGAGTTGGTCAGGTAAACTCAGTGGGACCGATTCACTCATCTCAGTGAGACCAAAATGTTACAAAAGGCAAACAGAGAGTTTACATTGCAATCTCGGTGGGACCGATCGCTCATCTCGGTAAGACCGAAACATTACGAAGGGAAACAGAGAGATTACAATCCCATCTCGGTGAGACCGAGATCCCTATTGGTGAGACCGATTTGCCTAGGGTTTGTGGCAGTGGCTATGACATTTGAAACTCGGTGGCGCCGGATAGAAAGAATCGGTGGGGCCGAGTTTGACTTTTGGTTTAGGTCATATGTGGATGTGGAAAGGTAGTTGAGGATTTTGGAGCATATCACTAAGCATTTTGAGCAAGCAAGCCATTAAGCAACACCTCATCCCTCCTTGATAGTATTGGCTTTTCCTATAGACTCAATGTGATCTTGGATCACTAAAATATAAAATGTAGAGTCTTGATCTTGAAGCTTGAGCCAAACTTTTTGTCCTTAGAATTTTGAGGGATCCACTTTCCTCATCCATGCCATGCCATTCATTGAGCTTTTCCTGAAATATTAATCTTGGAATAATGTTAGCTCAATGAGCTATATGTTGTTAGGAATTACCAAAACCACCCAGGGATAGTTGCACTTTAAATTTCCACTATGGATCACATACAGATGTATCCAGATACATTTTAGAGTGTAGATTCACTCATTTTGCTCCATATGTAGTCCATGGTGGAATCTATACAAAGGCTTGTATTTAGGAACGGAGAGAGTACTTATTAAAGAAGAACGGAAGAGGAACATGCTAAAGAAGAGCAAGCAGATTCTGGATAATAAAATGTTCGTTGCGCAGTGCGCACACATCATGAACCAGAGCGCATTAAGAAAGTGACTCCCTGCTATCTCTCTATATGTGGTGCACGTGCTTTTTCGAAAGTAAAGTAGGAACATTAGCTGACCAATTAAATGTTATCTGTTTTAGTAATATCAGCATCATATCAAATTCGTACTTGAGCAACAAGTTTGGAATTATGAGTGGCACATTGTTTAGCTTGATGGATTCAGGAACAGTGCTAAGCAGGTACGATGATGGTACTGAATATAAAGGCCTGTCTGCATGCAAGTCGCGTGACTTTTGTCATTTGGGCCAGTCGACCATTTCAGGCGGTTGGATGAAGATCCTACGTCTCCTAACCCTTTTCTTCCTCGTCTCTGATTCTTCCCATACAGAACACCGCACGGGCCACCGGCCAGACCACCGGCCCCCACCACTTGTGTTCCTCCACCACCCCCACCTCCACCCCGCCCCCACCCACGTCAAGTTTTCTTCATTCGGCGAGGCCCGACCACTGCCCCCACAACCAAAGTCCCCACCCGAGCCCCTTCGTTCGCACCGGTGAACTCCGGCGAGCTCTGAAAAATCGACTGACCCAATTTTGAAATTTAGTCTACTGTGATTTAACTAGTGTGGAATATAAGCGGGGAAAACCATAAGCATTGGGAGTATAGTGTTGAGCGTGCCATGGCGGATCTGAAGGTGCAAACTGGACAAAGGCAACTTCGCAACCAATGTTTTCTTTCAATTAGCAAGTAAGTGATGGACAAGAAATCAGAGTAAAGCAGTGGCGATCTATTTTCTTGTTGTGATAAATAAGTTGAGCAGATATGAAAGAGTACCGCCTCTAGTGCGGCGCCGTGTATGCATCTGCTGAGAATTTGATCGTGCTGCGGTAGCGATGGTTGTTGGCAGCGTGGAAGCAGATTTAGGAGGGTAGATGGTGGCGGCGGGGCACAGTGGACGAGATGGTCGTAGGAGCGGTGCTGACAAGGTTGACGACGACGGGGATGAAGCAAGAGGACGGGATGCAAGGATCCTGGTCTGAAGCCTTGGATGAGAGAGGTCGGTCTATTGTAATGGACGGCGGCGTCGGGGTATCAGCTCCGGCATGGTGGAGGAGGACAATGGTGGATGGGGTGGAGGACGGAGGAGGCTGGGGTGGAGAGGGTGTTTCGACGCCAACGGAGTACAAATGGGGAAATGGAGGTGGAGAGGAAGGGGGAACCATGTCTTCAGGGCGCGCTTGTCTGAAATGCGAGGAAATTTACAAACTTAGCCCCCGTTTCAAATTTCCTACATCACAACAATATTAGTCGGTTGGGGATAGGACGGTAATCTCGCATACACCGAATATTTGCCGACGAGAGTTTGTTTTTGGTGCCCATCGTGTATGAATCGGGGAGGGAGTCAATTTTGGCCAAGGACACACTGTGTTTTGGCGCCTACCGTGTATGAATCTGGGTGAGAGGCGGTTATGTCATGTTTGAGTGAAATTACAAACCTACCCGTATCGAAACCTATAGAAATCGAGCAGATAGGCTTTGCGTGGCAGGGACAGGCAGTAGTAATTTCCATCTCACAGATTTTGGTTTCAGGCGGTGACTGCGACTTTCCCCGCTTCGTTCAAATTTTGCAGAGTGCACGTTTACCGTGCCAACTCAATTCAAATCCCGTTTGTATTCTATTTTTTTCGGGCTGGATCCATTTTCGATTGGAATAAAATTCTATATACATATTTTTTATATATACTTTCAAAAGCACGACAAAGAATTCTGCTCCTTTATATGTATAATATGATTTACAAATACAATGATCTCAAAATCATAAGGTTGAATTCAAAAAATTAAACCAAATTATGTTATATTAAAATGTATGGATCAGTAATATCTGCATATTAAATAACATAGATGCGCGTGAATTCATATGAGTATGCATGTTTGATAGATCAATTTTGCTTCGAGTATGGATTACATGTATCATCATCTCGAATTGAAATATTTGAATCCCTTTTATGTTCACTCCTTTCACGCCCATCTCTCTCGTATGCATGCTCCTTCATGTAGCTATCACTCTCTTTTCTCCAGCTCACCCACACGCTCACTTCATGTTTCTCCTATCCTCGCAAACATGGTCTCTCGACGTCTCCCTTGAGAAGTGTTACACTCTCCCTATCATTATACATTACACGGTTTTCATTATCTCTCACGTCTCTACCGTTCTCTCGTATCACTAGGTACCTAAGCTTTATTTTTCACCTCCACACACACAGTCTCTACTCGTCTTTCACTTTGTATTTCTCTCTATGGGATTCTCTCACACACCATATATGTCTCTAGATATGAATCATACCACTAAAATTACTCTCTCTCTCTCCTGTAGACACAACATTTGTTGCGGTCTCCTTTTCGTCTCCATCCCAGACTAACATTATTCATTAGTTTACCGATAAGACAAACCCCCCCCCTCTCTCTCTCTATCTCTCTCTTACACACGCAACTCCTGCTTCCACTCCCCTTCCCGACTACCATCTCTCTCTCACACACAAAACTCTCGCTTTCGCACCCCCGACTTGTATTTCTCTCACAAACATGTATCGAGTAGCCTCTAGATGGGTTTATACACCCGCACACTCATGCTTCCACTATCGCATACATGTCTCTCTCCCGCTCCTTGTATCTATGTAGATTTTTCTTCCCTTCTTGAGACACGCCCTCTCGATCATGCACACACACACTATCACCTCATTTTAAGCTGATACCTCTCGCACACACACTCTTTGTGTCTTTGTCACACATGCACTCCGTCCTGCTCCTCTCTCCAGCTCTCTCTCACACACATGGGCTTTTTTCAACAACTAGCAAGATGCCCATGCATTGCATGGAACATGAAGATGCATTTGTATGAGTAGTTTATCTTGTGGGAGAAAAGGATGAACAAGGGAAGTCCTTATTTGCAAGTGTGGAGAGGGGTGTGGGTATCTTTTTGCAAAATTGCCGTAGTTTCCTTCCTATCCATCAGATATAGGTCAGATGGCTTATATTGCAGGATGGCAGGCACACGATCATCACTGACTATGCTTTTTATAAGAGTAGGAATAAAAAATAGAGTTGGTGATGATGGTAGACCTGCCATCCTGCAGTATAGGCCGTCTGATTTATATCTGACGGATAGGAGCGAAACTATGACAATTTACCCGCACTCCTCTCAACGTTTACAGATAAGGCCTTCCCTCGTTCATCCTTTTCTCCCACAAGATCTTGATGTTCCGTGCAACACAAGGGCATCTTGCTAGTAAGAGTAGAAATTAGACATATACCACTTCTCGAATCTTGAAACCAACAACATTCCTCCCTTATCTCATCAAAACCGCCAAAGAAATATATTTTGAGTGAAACATAACATTTTTTTAGTGATATACGTATTTCAAAACTAGACTTTATTCTATCAAATACGTGAATATGTATTAATCTACTCTGATCGTGTGGCAACGCATTGGCACATTGCTAGTAGTTATTATAATTTTTTGGACACTAGACAAAACAGTGGAGTACATATACGAAGAGAAGAGGCGCACGCACGCAGTCAGTCTCTCGTTGTCTCGCACACATGATTGTTACATAAAGGCAACGTTAACAAATAAACCCTAAAACCCTAGGTGCATGATTGCTACATTCGCGGGTATCGGGTACGTGGTGGAGCGCACCTTTATGGGAATAGTCATCTCGCGTGATAATTTGATCCGTAGGAGTTGATGGTCGGGACCACATGTGAACAACTTGGAGGCGGTGGCTCGCCAGTTGCCACAGATCGAGTAGCCACATTTAAAATATCATTTAGCGGGGTTAAGAGTTCCGATTTTCAATGGCGCGTTATAAGTACTAAGTAGTTTTTAGAATGATTGGTATGGAGCGAAAATGGAATTCATAGTACTACGTACCTCCTTGGCGTATGGTTGTATGGGTTTATGTTGCGAGATGTTGAACCTGGTAGTTCTAGGGCAAATACTATGGTTTAGATTTAGATGTTGGTTTTCAGTAATGAAAATCGGAAGGGGGAAACCCTTCTTTGATTAAAAAAACTACTACCTCCGTTTTGGTTTACTAGTCCCCATCGTATTTTGGGTCAAAGTTTGTCCATGAATTTTACTTGTAAAATGTGAATGGAAAACGAGATTTTGTTATACACAAACAGAAAAGGACTAGAGGGAGTGATTGCTCTGACATGGACGCGGCCTCTCATAGCGCAGGCATTGAACTGGAGCGCCGGCCAAGAGGGCCCCACTCGCTGCAGGCCCGGCTGAACACGCCTCCTCGCCGCATGCAACCGGCTTCAGACTGCCCTGCCTGCCTTCATTGAATCCGTGCGAGTGCCGGCAACACGTCCTTCCGTGAGCCAGCCGGCATTTTAGAAAACAAAAAAATGACCAAAATATAATTAATTACGCATGGTCATGACTTGTTGTGCTCGCATTGCTAGTAGGAACTAGAGATTTTTCTTTATTCATAACTCTCCTCAATTTTTTTGGCTTTGAAGTGAATCATGGTTGTGGACATTATGTATGAATGTGGAGATATCTGTGAACATGAGTTTGATGTTGGTGTTGAACTTGGAATGCCGGGCTTGTGCATGAACTATACCATGTCCAATGCTTCGTGTGTTATTGTTTGGAAAGTAATTGATGTTATTACATGACCCGAAAAAAAATTGTGCCACATCAGTAGATGCACGGACATCACAACAGGCATGCTGACTGGATAAACATTTGAACCTAGCTACTATGAAGGAAATTTTGTATTGACAACAGTTTTAGATAGCAGGAGATGCCTAGCCTGCTCTGCCTCTGCTAGCTTATTTCTGGCTTCTTCCGTCTCTTCTTTGGCATGGGTGAAGAGAGCATCTTATTGCTCTTTTTGCTTCTTCAGGAACTCAGCTACATTCTCAAGGGCTGCTGCACGCTTTCTTTCAGCCTTTACTAGAGCCACGAGGACACGAACAGCTGACGACTCCACCTGGCTTGTGTGTAATCCAGCATCACCTGGGAATTTGCACCCTGTGTCTAATCTAGCATCATTAGGGAACTGTCACCTTGTGTGTAATCCAGCCTCATTCTGGAAACATGATCTCGAGGTTGACAATACTTCCCTCCTCGCAGGAACTGCATCCTGACATGAAGTTACTTCTTTTTTAGATCAATACTTAGAGCAACCCAGATCCATTTAGTAGAAGCCAGATAAACAGAACTGGGAGAAGTGAATTCAAAAGGAAAAAATATAAAAACAAACTACCAGGTGAGAACACCCACTTCCTACATCAAGCTAAAAATGAAAGCATTAGGATGATTAATACTCTTCTTATGAAACATCGAAGAACACGAGGCTTAAGAGAAACAAAAACTACAACATATACACATCGAAGAACATGAGGCTAAATGAACTTACTTGAAAGGGTGTTACTTACCAAAGCTCGTTTTACAGGTTCGGTGCAGCTCCTCTTTAACTTGCCACGCTCCTTGAAGATGTCCCCAGTATCCCGTGTTTGGTCTTCATTGCTCCTCTGCATGTTCGCACTCGTGGTTTTAAAATCTCAACATGGCAAGAAAAATGGAGGCTATAACCAATTAATTTTACGGGAACAATAGCACCCAGGAAATTTGAAGGGTAGGTATGAACAAAATTGGAACTACACATGTACTGCTAAGTGATTCAATACACACATTACCAATCGAGGAGGAGAACGATGGTCGCGGCAGCCTCTGTGAGTCATGGTCGGCAATGGGAGTCAGTTCATTGTCCACGATGATGGTGCTTCTGCGCTTGGCGTCAGCTTCCGGGAAGCAGGTCCGAGATCATGGAAGATGGTGCCGGGGAAGAGGCTCCGTGTACGACGATGACGGTGTACGGGCTCCAGTGCGGCGTACGAGGTCCTTGATGAGGCAGATGCGTTGCGGGGAACGAGTGCGCCGATGTAGAAGGGGAGGAGCACGAAGGCTACGGTGCCGTGGAGATGTCTATTTTGCGGTGGAGATAGAAAATGGGGAGTATTTAGGTGTACTACTCTGGGTGCTGGGGTGGGGTTGGCAGGGTAGGGTGAACTTGAAGTTACGAAAACAGCACCCTACCAATCATCATCTGTAGGCTTGTTCCGAAGGCTATGATGGTAACTTCCCACTACTCGAAACAAGGTCGCGGGAGATTTTCCCGCCAACCTCAAAATTTTGTGACACTGAACTCCCCGTGTGGCGTGTTGGGTGATTCGACTAAGCAACTAGCGAGTAGTACTAGTAAACTCTGCATATTATGTTTGACCGAAGTCAAACTTCCTAAAGTTTGACCAAGTTTATAGAAAAATATAAACATTTACCATAACAGATATGTATGATGTGAAAGTACATTCAATAATGAATCTAATGGTATTTATTTGTTATTGTATATGTTAATATTTTTTGTTATAAACTTTCTGTGAGTTTACAAAACTTGACTTTGACCAATGCTAATACGCAGACTTAAATAAAAACGAAGGGTGTACACATTTGTTTTCTTAGTATGTAGTGAATTAATCATTTGCTGAAATTGTGAAATAAATATATTAGGCTACTGACTTCGAATGGAATGGTCTATACAATTCAATAGTTACAATAATTGTCGAATTCCAAGATGTATACAAGGTCTATAGTACTTCACAACATGCTCAAAATCACATAATCCCAGTCAAATGACAATCAAAATGCATTTCATAGTTATTACTTTGTAGGATGCAACAAAACCAACAATAACTCTACATCAGCCATTATAAAAGCAACATTTTGAACATATCCCAATGTGTGAATGAAACGTGCAGCGAGAGCTTGCGAAGATGGAGCAGATAGGGCGGGAAAGACTGTATGTATGTGGACGAGAGATTAGGAGACAAACCTAATGAAACAGATAGAGGGAGATAGAGAGAGAAAGAGAGAGGAAGAAGTTAGGTCTGTGAGAAAGATGGAGACATGTAATATATGTGAGATGCGTGTGCATTTGGATTTTGTACACGTGGAAGGAGAAGAGGCAACATGTTTGATGAGAGAGCTGGAAAAACATGGACGAGAGGGGAAGGATCTCGTGGGTTGAGGGATTGATAAATTTGTGCGGGGGAGAGAGGGATTTGTAATTTTGTGCGAGAGAGAGAGGGTGGGGGGAGGAGTCAGTCAGCCGTCATCACATCATCCTGCTTCCAAATGGCCCCGCATTCTCTAGCGTAGTGTGGTCGCGGTCTTCGATCTCCTCGATGCCCTCTTTGAAGATTGAGGTGTTGTGCATGCTGGAGTGCAGAGAAGCACAAGCGAGAGTGGTCGCCTTATAACCTTGGATGGGGATGAATTGTGTGCTCGGGGGAGGGGGTGTGTGTGTGCTTTGTACTGTGTGTGTGTGTCAGATATTGAGAGAAAAACCTAAGGAGAGAAATGTGTGTGTATGTGACGGAAAGCTACATGCTAAACAGGGTATTCACTAAGAGATTGTGCATGCGAGATAGAGAGCGATGTGCGGGCCTTGAGGTGGGCAGGGGCCGGGTGAGGGTGTCAAAATATGCGCATTGATGCATGTGTTACATGCGATCGTGCGAGGGACGGATGAATCGAGAGAGATGGTTGTTGTGTTACGGATGCTCCTCTATCTCTCTCTCCCTCTCTCTCTCTCTCACACACACACACAAGTAAAATAGAAGACCGTTCTCTCATGTATACACAAGTACACAACGTATCAGCATCTGTCTATGTCTCACTCATGCATGATCATTTGCACATTCACACCTATCTATGTCTCTATCACACGCACACTGTCTCCACATTGCCCTTCCGCCACAACACACATATGGACACATACACACGTTCTCTCTCAGTCACACACACAAAATTAGTATTAAAAAACTAGGGGCACCTAAAACGTCCAAATCCAAATAAACATGAACTGGAGCTAAATTCAAATATATGTAAATATTGTAGCGTCAAGAACTTTTCTAGGAAAAAAAATTTGAGTAATATTCGGGGATTGTTTTCACACACACAAAAAGGTTCAGTGGATGTCCTTCGAGCGCGACAGGGTGACACACCCTTCGATCGACCGTGCGGCTGCGGTTCACGCGATTGCACATGATTCCGTATCGTGGTTGTGGTAACTAATAAAAGCGCTGCCTAAGTCTAATGTTTATGTGTACTAGTATGGTTTTCTTTTAAGTTTGACCAACCCTATATAAAACTAAACTAAGCTCCCATACGCGCACTCATCAATATGCCGCCGTCGCCGTTGCGCATGCCGGCGCCCTCCTGCTCAGGCCAACAATTTCTCGCCCATCACCGTCGTGTCGCCGCCAAGCCGAAGGCTCACCTGCTCACGTCGTCTGCAGTCCCTCCTCGCGATGCCGCCGCGCTGCCAAGCACGCGAGCAACTGGTGGATCGGCGTCTATGCACGCACCATACGAAGAGGAGGACGAGCGCGTGCTCCAACACGCCGGCGAGGAGGAACTAGCGTGTCATTGTCATCTCCACCCGCCCAGAGGAGGCGCACATGGTGGCTGTCGCGGAGCAAGTTGGTCGCGCGCGCGTCGAGCCCGCAAACCGTGTGCGGACGCGGAATCTACCTTCGATACCTTGAATGCCACGTGGATCCTGCAATCTGAAGGAGCAATTTGGGTCAGTTAACTCTTGTGAGCCGTTTGATGCAACATGGATGGCTAGAAGGGCTTCTTCAACCTCCGAAATTGATGCATGGTTCATCTTCTCAGCCCGCCACATGCCTAACCGCCTGCCGCTGCCGCGCCCTCCCCTGAACCACCTGGTACCGCCATGCTCCCCCACCCCCGCCATCCGTTTAACCCCGGGTACTATCCATTTCTTTCCGGCAAACTGCATTCCACACCCAACACTCATAAGATAGATCGTGGGCACCCTGCCACCCTAATATAGATACTGGGGTAGCTTCTCTGCCGTCTTCTTCCTTCGCTCCATCGAACTTCTTTCACAAATCGACTGACCCAAATTATACTACTAGTATGAACATATTAAGTACAGTTGGAAAACGAAGGTACGAGCAGTAGTACCAACTGCAAGAAGAACAGTAGTAAGACATAAATATAGTTCAAATAACGAGAAAGAACATAAATATAGTTCTGCTGGGGCCTCAGCACAACACACCCTTGAAAATAAACTAATCAACTAGTCCGCTTGACAGTGCAGTATAACCAGCATGAGCGATGGCACTGCCACCTACTCGGAGTCCGAGTCCACGTCCTTGACTTCGTCCTCGTCCCTCTTCCTCTTCCTCTTCGCTGATGCTTCTTTGCTTAAACCAGACACTAGGCTCTGCTTCTTCATCCAACCCTTGTAGATATTTAAACAAAGGTAGGCATCCATTGCTACGTACAGGATGTGATCTTCATCTAATGTCTTTGACTCCCATGCATGATGAAACTCTTGGTGAGGTTTCTTCAGTTTAGAGTATGAAGGATCAATCATGGCTGCTGCCAGGGTCAGCATTGAAGGCTGAGAGGAGGACAACAGGCTTGCCTTCTGGAGATCGAAGGGCTGGCCTACAACGAGGCCTATCCGACCCAGGACATCCCTGTCGTTCCTAAAGTCTACAGTAACGAATTTCACTCTTCCATCCTTCAGGAAGTTCTTAAAATCCTAGCACTCAACGTTGGCATGGCATATGTGGTAGACCAAGCACACGTTATGTACGCAAAACTAGATCACGGCAGGCTTCTTCTTCTCTACCTCCTTTAGCTTCTTCTCTCTTTGCAGGACCGTGGTGTACTCAACATCTAGCCCAGTGACCCACTCATTCGTTGAACTTTTGAACATGCGTAGGAAGCGAGCAAGGAATGCTTTCATCATCGCGGATCCACGTGTGTAGATGATGAAGAACTCATCGCCGGTGATGGTTCTAACCTGGTACTCAGTGGCGACCATGGAGATTTGGGAGGCCATGGATTTTGGAGGAGGGTTAGGAGAAGTTGAACTGGTGTAATGTGAAAGGACGGGACGACTGGGAGCGAACTATTGTAAGGTACTGTACTAGTAGAAGATGGGGATGAGTAGGGCGTGCGAACGGCATGGGGTTGGTGGCTTGCCCGGTGGATAAATGGCTGCAAGTCCCCAAAGAGTTCTCGAGAACTATGCGGGACCCAATAGATGTCATGTGTACTAGACCCATATTGTAGGCCTGGCGGTATAGCTTCTGCCTATTCGCACGCCATGTCGGCGTGTGTGTAACTTCACTTAATTCCGTCAACCGTCGCGCCTCCCACGACCTTCTCCTACCTCGCGCGGTCGCGCCTTTTGATACTTCGACCGACTATAAATGAGCAATTTTTTTGCCTACTATGCATGCATGATACTCTCTCTGGCCCTTTTTACTTCCGTCAACCTTTTGCAAAGTGTTTGACCAAATTTATACTAAAAATATCAATATCTACAATACTGATTATAATGAGTATAAGAACTACTACTAGATGAGTTAAAGATTCTAATCTTGAACTAACCCTGAAGTAACTCTAGCAAAAGAGGTGTCTGGATGACAGGGTTAGATGGAGCGCGGATACGGCGAGGTGCCTTCATGGGCAGTGCTAGAGGGAGGGAGGGAGGGAGAGGACGAGAAGCTTCGAAGCCCGTTCGTCTCCAAATCTTTTCCTCTCCATGTGTGGAAACAATATGCCTGCTAGACTCTCCTTCTCTCTCCGGCAGTCCCACCACTCCATCCCGTGTGGAAAAAATCTGCATGCATGACTCTCCTCCCCCCGCGCTCGTCCAATCTGTTGTGACCAACAATATTTCCACCCCTTCCCTCCCTCGTAATTTACTCCAACAAATAGGCCCACGTAGCTCTTACACGCAACATATCTTTCGGGATGCTGCTTCAGTTACTTAACTGCAGGTGCATTGGGTCACTGACATATGGGCTCAAGAGGGGTCTGGCCCACATGTCAGTGACACAACTGGACCTGCAGTTAAGTCAGTGCAGCTCAGTACATATCTTACGTAGGTGTGCCATTGCTCGCTATAAATACTATGCCTCCCACGACATCCCCATCTCCTCCCCCTTACGTTCATGTTCATCGCTATCTCCTCCCCCTCCCTCTCACGTCGACCACCATGGCATTGCCCCTCCCAAGCCCTAGGCGCCCCTCGCTGCACCACGCGGACGGTCACGTGTCGCCATTCCGTTCCTCGCCGCCACTAGTGGAGGAGGACGCATGAGCGTTCCACTCCTCGCCGCGACGTGTCGCTGTTCTGTTCCTTGCCTCCACTAGTTGAGGAGGACGCGTCGGCATTCCGCTCCTCTCTGCGACACGTCGAGGTGGACGCGTCGGCCTTCCCAATCTCCCCAGCAAGCGCGTCGGAGGACGCGTCGGCTCCCCGCTACGAGGAGAACGCCACGGCGCCCGACGAGCCCCCACCCTTGAGGAGCTTTGGAAAGAAATGGATGTCGCCTTGTAGAAGGCTTTGCCTCCAGCAGAGTGCGCCAAAATAGAGGCAAAGAAGAAGGCCGAGGAAGAGAAGCACACCGCAGAACAACCTGCCTGACAGGCCTATGTCGCGTCCGAGAGAGTCAGGCAATTGGCTCTTCGGCAGAAGGCCGTGCGAGGGCCGTGAGGATGGCAGAGGATGCTCGTGCTGAAGCCCTGAGTGCAGTCGGGCCCAAGCGCCTCATCTACGCTTGGCGATACGTGGACCGGGTGAACTCTTCCAGCGAGGAGGAGTACCTGTTAGCACCGGATCACCACACCGGTGAGATTGCACTCGCCCACCGGCAAGCCGCCCATCAGCACCTCGCGAGTTGCGAGGCTGAGGAAGAGGCGTTGTGTCGGTGCACTGGGAAACGGCCGTGTACCAACACACTCGTGGCGCGCCGCAAGCGCTCCTGCGAGCGTAGTGGCTTTTAGTAGGAGTATAATTTTTGTTTCGTAAGGCGATCTCATTAGTTTTGGAATGCAAATGATAAATCCCGAACGTTCAGGAATTATTAGCGTCCTTAATTAAGTATGTAAAAGGGAAAGTTTGGAAACCTTGTGTATTCGTACGCATTTTGTAAGTTGGCTTAGAAGCCCAAATAAATGAGTGAGGCGCCCTAAAGTTACTCTCCACTGTGACTAGTCTTATGGGAAAAGCTGGGGAAGCTGCTAAAAGAACTGGCCCTAGGAGTAGTAGCTAGGGATACTACGAGTAGCAGCTAGGGATCGAGTGTGCAAGATGAACCAGAGAAAGTAAATGCAGAGAGATGAAATGCAAAAAGGACGGAGGGATGTGATGGTTGCTTGTCCGTTTATTTTACCAGGCCACTTATTACTGGGAGTGGTTGGGTTTTGTGATATGACGGCTTTACTGCTGCGCCACGAGTGGGGTGAGACTCTCGTGCTGCGCCGCCCTCTACACTAGTACTCGGTCGTGGTTGACTACATCGGTCGTGGTTTATCCCCCATTGAATTTGACTGAAGATTTAACTGATAAAATGTTAGTGCATGTCAACAAAAACAATATCGTTGGATTCGTATTTGAACATAGTTTTCAATGATATAATTTTAGGTGACATGCATTATCATTTATCGTACTATATATAATGTTAGTTCAATTTTTGGTCATACTAATCTATAGTAAGGCGCCCGTGCGTTGCATGGAAGAGTGAAATGCATTGATCGAGGAGTTGTTTATTTTGACAAAGGATGTGGGGGTCATCTCATGTGTAACGGGTATCGATAGGTTTCTTCGGATATTATTTCATCTCTAGAGCTCACAAACATTCGGGTGAAATAGATAAAAAGGTATCTTTTGCAGACAAAAGCATTCAACTGTTCAACCTGCATCCAAAACTTGTGAAGAAATAACTCTTAGTGTGCTTTGCAAGAAATGATCATCAAGAATTAGTTTTTGAGTAGCCATTGTTATACATGTTGGCTACAGATGACATGGCGCTTTCTTATAGTCAACAGTTGGCTATACTATTTAAGTATTAACCATGCCCTTATACACCTAGACGGAGGGATTAAATCAGGATGACTTGGAAGGGGGCAGAGGATATGTAAGAAATGGTTCATCCTAAGTCTTTCACCAGTACTGTAGTAAAAATTCATACATGGAAGATTCTAGACTAAACAATAAATGGATACACTTTTATTCATGTGCGATACTCCAATAGAGCAAGATCATTAATGGAAGTCTCTACATGCTTAGACAGCGGATTACATTGAGAGAAGACTAATGATCAACATTTAACTTGATAATGCATATGTCCAGGTGAACCTCCTTGGAGTCCCCGTGCACATTGTTGGGGGTCAAATAATACCGTGCGTCTTCCATGTCCACATCGGCGGGAAGGTCCCAGCTCGGCAGAATCCAAGTCAGCTTGACGCAGCCAGTGTCGCCGCCCATGTAGCTCCGAGGGGTAGTAATAGTGAGCACGCACCCGTACATCGGCCTCGTGTCAGTGTCAGCTTCAGCGGCATCGCCCCTGACGCACACTACACAGAAGGGATGGCGGCCTGCGCGGGCCTCGCCGGTGCCCACGATCAAGAGGAAGACGATGCCGTCCTCCTCCGAGACTAGCAGACGACGGTGATGCTCCAGCGACTCCGGCACGGTGAATGGGTAGCACGTCTCATACTTGATGTTCTTCGCCAAGGGCCAGTAGTGATCATCGCACGCCTGCGTCAGGTGATGCACGATATCCGCTGGTGAGCCCCAAAACGGCACCGGGCACTCATAGCAGTAGACGAAGGGCTCCTTGGAGGCATCGACCAGGCCGTCCATGAAACGGGAGTGGTTGTAGGAGACGTTCCTCAAGTTACTATGAGATTTAGTCCAAATCATGACGTCTATAAAAAAGAGCTTAAACTAATCATGCGGACTAGCATAGTAGATGAACATATCGAATCTAGGACACAGACTAGAAACATGAATTCTACCACGAGATCAAATAGGAAGGACAGAAACACATATGGTGCAACGGGAGCAGCACCATTGGCGTTGAGGTTGTCGCCCATGTCGTTGAGGAAGAGGTTGCCGAGGTCGTGGAATAAGTCATCGATGCTAGCAGTCGCGAGAGTGCGCTCCCCAAATTTCAACAGCGCCCACCGAATGGAGCGCAGGAGGGAGTGGCTGTAGGGGACGTTGCGGCCGCCGAATGGAGCATAGGAGTAGACCACGAAGCAGTAGATGGTGCTCCTCCCTAGTCTCTATTCTTATCTCTATCTCTACTACTCTTCTTTCTTTTTATCTATATCTATACTTCTATATACTGTACCAATTTTGAAAATTTGAAACATGGGCCTAAGAAGTAATTTCAACCATCGATAGGGTCAATCCTATGGTTCAGAATGCACGGATTCGCGTCTACAGTATTCACCATGCAGCTGGTTGTTCATTCTAGAGAAATCTAGGCCCACCCGAATTGTTTATTGCTGGATGTCGCGATTGTGCACTGCAAGATTGGGCCACGTAGATAGAAGGACATTGTCCGGCCATGGACCATGGATCTGCAATGTAGAAAACCGCAGTCACGCCAGACTTTCGGTCCTGTACTCCCATATCCATCCTTCTCCTAGAGTGTATGAAAGTACTGGTAGCTTTGCATCTCTTCCGTCCATGAAATAGCATTTTTTTAGGGAATACGACATGTATATGATAGTACAATGGTTAAGTCATCTATCACACTGCACAAATACATGAGATGGACAAAAATTTATGTTAGCAAGTTTTGAAACCATGAAAATATTTTTCTTTAAAGAAAAAATGTGACTAGGACATTTTGATTAGTGAAATTAGGATAGCTGTCATGATAACTTTACATACAAACAGAACAGAATTGTTGATTTGTTAGACTTTTCAAGGACTTCTTTTTTGAAGAAAAAAATCAGTGTGGGAGATCTGTTTTCACGAACTGAACTTTGCACGTGCTATGCACGTACCCGCGTACTAGTAATATACTAGTTGTAATTGTCAAATCAAATAGTACTACACCGTCCGCTACACGCCCGGCTGAACACGCCTCCTCGCCTCCATCAAACCCCTCTATTAAACCCGCATGCAAACCGAGAAACCTACTCCGCCCCGCGGGAGGAAATTTTCCGGTTGCGGTTGGAGAATAATAGAGTCACGTCCAATCCATTTGAGTTAATTGCGTGTATGATTCTCCCTCTATAAAAAGTTAATTGCATCCTTAATCTTGTATTCTAAGTACTCTGTGGGTTCCACTGTCAATAAAGTGTACATGACTTGCAGGCTGGCTAGAGATTCGTACAGAAAGTTAAAAAGAAACAAATCCATCCTTAATCCTGTATTCTAAGTACTCTGTGGGTTCCACTGCCAGTACAGTAGCGAAAGATGTATAGTATATATTGAAAAAATATAAAAAGCTAAAGTTTAGGACAGAATTCGAACTCAGGTCATCGCGCTGCGAGCATCTGGCCCGGACCAGTACACTAGGTATTGGTTGCGGAGAATGCAAGAGATAAACCTTTATAACAATGAGCCCGTCCATTGCAACGGACCCAAAGTAGAATAATACATATTCACAAATTTGAAAGAAAATAGTTTACTTTTGATATACTTATCACTAAAAATATCTTATGTTTCACTCCAAACAATTTACTTTTGATATAACAATGATTGGACCAGTACTGTGATCACTCAAGCAAGTTTTCTGACTTTGATATGACCCTACACTGCTGGTATGTGTCTCGTAAGTCAGGCGGTGTGCTATAGTCATCATCACCTGTCCACTTCCCACAACACATATTTGCTTCTCCATATTTGTCCTCTCTTCCATCCCCATTAAGGCGCCTCCCCCCTCGTCCATTCTTCCATCCCCGCTAAGGTGCCTCCCCCCCTCGTCCGAAACCCAAGCACTAACAATGGCAGAACCGAGCAGCGTCCGCTGAAAGAGTGCCTGGAATTCGCTCCCCACAAAGGTAATCAAGATCATTGTTTGCGTGTGGAAAATCTTAGTACCATGCCGCTCGCCGCATGCTCGTCAGGGCTTTACTGTTTACTCAAAGCCCTTAGGCCGGAGCTTTTTAAGCCAGCTCCTTGCTTGTTGATGCCGCCTGATCTTTAGAAACGGCATGTCACGCAGCATAACGATCGTAGGGTGGCAAGCATCAACGCCCTTGACTGCGATCTGATCCCCGTCACCCTCAACTACATTAACGGTATGTACTGGGTCGGCATGAACATGTCTTGGATGGTGCTCGTCGACGGTCGCGGCAGCTGGATGCTCGTGGAGGTCTACACCCGGCGATTGATCCCCCTTCCTTCGATTAACACTGCACTACTTTGGCACCGCGGCCCAGAATACTCGGAATCTTATAGTAGCCAACATGATACCAAATTTTGTTTGCTCAAGGTTGTAATCTGCCAAGTGACCACAAGATCTGCGAATTGTAAAGACTTCAGGATAATTGCGTTCTTCAATTGCGGTCTCGCCTATCTCACAGGTCACTGCGGTAAGTGGATAAATCTGCACATCCATCGCAGGATCATACATCCTGCATGGCTCTTTGATGCCATTGAACACAAGGGCTTCATTTACGCTGATGACTCCTTCTATGGCTAGACGTATTGTTGGCCTACTCCAGTCATCGCTACAAACGGTATGTTACTTTCCTATGATATCATGAAGGATTTCCTATAGTATTGTCAACATTTACTGAAAAAATATTCATGCTCATAACATGTTGTTCTTAAGATTGACTACATCAAGAGCCCTTTTTTATTTGACTCCAAATTTTTTTGAGGGTTATTTGACTCCAACTTGATATGATGTTGTAGGCCGCCTGGTGTCCCTACCCTTCTGAGGGAGTCCTAGATTAGGGGGTATCCGGACAGCCGGATTATATCCTTTGGTCGAACTGTTGGACTATGATGATACAAGATTGAAGACTTCGTCCCGTGTCCGAATGGAACTCTCCTTGGCAAGGAAGGCAAGCTTTGCAATACGGATATGTAGATGTCCTTCCTTGTAACCGACTCTGTGTAACCCTAGCCCCCTCCGGTGTCTATATAAACCGGAGGGTTTAGTCCGTAGGACCAACAACAAACAATCATACCATAGGCTAGCTTTTAGGGTTTAGCCTCTTCGATCTCGTGGTAGATCAACTCTTGTACTACTCATATTATCAAGAACAATCATGCAGGACGTAGGGTATTACCTCCATCAAGAGGGCCCAAACCTGGGTAAACATCGTGTCCCCTGCCTCCTGTTACCATCTGCCTAGACGCACAGTTCGGGACCCCTACCCGAGATCTGCCGATTTTAACACCGACATTGGTGCTTTCATTGAGAGTTCCTCTGTGTCGTCATTGTTAGGCTTGATGGCTCCTTCGATCATCGATAGCGATGTAGTCCAGGGTGAGACTTCTCTCGCCGGACAGATCTTTGTCTTCGGCGGCTTCGCACTGTGGGCCAACTCGCTTGGCCATCTGGAGCAGATCGAGAGTTACGCCTGAGGGAGTCCTGGATTAGGGGGTGTTCAGATAGCCGGACTATACCTTCAGCCGGACTCCTGGACTATGAAGATACAAGATTGAAGACTTTGTCCCGTGTCCGGAAGGGACTTTCCTTGGCGTGGAAGGCAAGCTTGGCGATACGGATATGTAGATCTCCTACCATTGTAACCGACTTTGTGTAACCCTAACCCTCTCCGGTGTCTATATAAACCGGAGGGTTTTAGTCCGTAGGACAACATACACATCAACAATCATACCATAGGCTAGCTTCTAGGGTTTAGCCTCTCCGATCTCGTGGTAGATCTACTCTTGTACTACCCATATCATCAATATTAAACAAGCAGGATGTAGGGTTTTACCTCCATCGAGAGGGCCCGAACCTGGGTAAAACTTCGTGTCCCTTGCCTCTTGTTACCATCCGGCCTAGACGCATAGTTCGGGACCCCCTACCCGAGATCCGCCGGTTTTGACACCGAAATTGGTGCTTTCAATGAGAGTTCCTCTGTGTCGTCGCCGTCAGGCTCGATGGCTCCTACGATCATCAATAGCGATGCAGTCTAGGGTGAGACCTTCCTCCCCGGACAGATCTTTGTCTTCGGTGGCTTCGCACTGCGGGCCAATTCACTTGGCCATCTGGAGCAGATCGAAAGCTACGCCGCTGGCCGTCAGGTCAGATTTGGAAGTTTAAACTACATGGCTGACATCCGCGGGGACTTGATCTTCGACGGATTCGAGCCACTGCCGAGCGCGCCACACTGTCCCGACGAGCATGATCTAGCTCTGCCGCCGAACAGTGCCCTAGAGGCCGCACCCGCATCAGCTTCAACCCTTACTTCGGAGCCAACTGCGCCCTTTGAGGATGGGCGGTTGGATGCCACCTCAGGGGTTGTGATCCCAACGGCGATTGAGCCGAACACCAGCCCCGTACTCTGCGAGACTCGTGACTCCAAGGAGCCGGACTCCTCTCCGGACTCCGAACCCTCTGCGCCCCTGCCGATCGAATCCGACTGGGCGCCGATCATGGAGTTTACTGCCACGGACATCTTTCAGCACTCGCCTTTCGGCAATATCCTGAAGACACCGAAGTCTCTCTCTTTATCAGGAGAGCCCAAGCCGGACTACGGTCAGCAAGGTTGGGGTACGGACGATGAAGAAACTCAAAGCCTACCCACCACCCACTTTGTAGCCACTGTCGACGACTTAACCGACATGCTCGACTTCGACTCCGAAGACATCGACGGTATGGACGCCGATGAAGGAGATGATGACGAACCAGCGCCTACCAGGCCCTGGAAAGCCACCTCGTCATATGACATTTACATGGTGGACACCCCAAAAGAAGGAGATGGCGATGGAACAGCGGAGGATGACCCCTCCAAGAAACAGCCTAAGCGCCGGCGTCAGCGGCGCCGCTCAAAATCCCGCCAAAACAAATACGGTGATTCCAGCACGGGAGATAATAATACTCCGGAAAGTGTCGAAGAAAATCCCCTCCAGCAAGATTTAGCACAGGAGGATGGAGAAACCAGCCCTCATGAGAGAGCGGCTGACAGAGAGGTCAAGGACGATAATTATATACCTCCCTCCGAAGATGAGGCAAGCCTCGATGACAACGAATTCGTCGTGCCACACGATCCCGTCGAGCAAGAGCATTTTCAACGCAGGCTTATGGCCACGGCAAGAAGCCTCAAGAAAAAACAGCAACATCTTAGAGCTGATCAAGATTTGCTAGTCGACAGATGGACTGAAGTCCTTGCGGCCGAAGAGCATAAACTTGAACGCCCCTCCAAGAGCTACCCAAAGCGCAGGTTGCTACCCCGATTAGAGGAGGAAGCACTTGATGCGGCCGACCGGCCACCTCGTGGCCGCGACAGAGAGGCCTCTCGGCCCTCCACTCAAGCCGCACCCCGTACCAAGGCACGGGAATATGCGCCAGACTTACGAGATATGTTGGAGGACAAGGCAAGGCAAACAAGATCGATTTACGGATCACGGGGGCGCCCCACGGCTCGAGACGGTAACAGTCACGCCGGCCACAAATTCGGCAGGGCTGAACACAGTAGACAAATCTCATCGGAACTACGTCATGATATAGCCCAGTACAGAGGCGTCGCACACCCACTATGCTTCACAGACGAAATAATGGATCATCAAATCCCCGAGGGTTTCAAACCCGTAAACATCGAATCATATGATGGCACAACAGATCCGGCGGTATGGATCGAGGATTATCTCCTTCATATCCACATGGCCCGCGGCGATGATTTCCACGCCATCAAATACCTCCCACTCAAGCTTAAAGGACCAACTCAGCATTGGCTTAACAGCTTGCCAACAGGATCAATCAGTTGTTGGGAGGACCTGGAAGCCGCATTCCTCGACAATTTCTAGGGCACTTATGTGTGACCCCCAGACGCCAATGACCTAAGTCACGTAATTCAGCAGCCAGAGGAATCGGCCAGGAAATTCTGCACACGGTTCCTAACAAAGAAAAATCAAATAGTCGACTGTCCGGACGATGAGGCCCTAGCAGCCTTCAAGCACAATATCCGTGACGAGTGGCTGGCCCGGCACCTTGGACAGGAAATGCCGAAATCTATGGCAGCACTCACGACACTCATGACCCGCTTTTGCGCAGGAGAAGACAGTTGGCTTGCTCGTAGCAACAATATGACCAAGAACCCTGGTAATTCGGACACCAGGGACAATAGTGGCAGGTCGCGTCGCAATAAGCAGAAGCGCCGCATTAACGGCGACAATGCTAAGGATACGGCAGTTAATGCCGGATTCAGAGGCTAAATCCGGTCAGCAGAAAAAGCCATTCAAAAGGAATCCTAGGGGCCTGTCTAGTTTGGACCAAATACTCGACCGCTTGTGCCATATACATGGCACCCTCGAAAAGCCGGCCAATCACACCAACAGGGATTGTTGGGTGTTCAAGCAGGCAGGCAAGTTAAACGCCGAAAATGAAGACAAGGGGCTGCATAGCGATGATGACGAGGAGCCCCGGCCGCCGAACAACAGTGGACAGAAGGGTTTTCCCCCACAAGTGCGGACGGTGAACATGATATACGCAACCCACGTCCCCAAAAGGGAGCGGAAGCGCGCGTTAAGGGATGTATACGCGGTAGAGCAAGTCGCCCCAAAGTTCAACCCATGGTCCTCCTGCCCGATCACCTTTGATCGAAGGGACCATCCCACTAGCATCCGTCATGGCAGATTCGCCGCATTGGTTCTAGACCCAATTATTGACGGATTTCATCTCACTAGAGTCCTTATGGACGGCGGCAGCAGCCTGAACCTGCTTTACCAGGATACAATGCAGAAAATGGGCATAGATCCCTCGAGGATTAAGCCCACCAAAACGACCTTTAAAGGCGTAATACCATGTGTAGAGGCCAACTGTACAGGCTCAGTCACACTTGAAGTGGTCTTCGGATCTCCGGATAATTTTCGAAGCAAGGAGTTAATCTTCGACATAGTCCCGTTCCGCAGTGGTTATCACGCACTGCTCGGGCGAACCGCATTCGCCAAGTTCAATGCGGTACCGCACTACGCATACCTTAAGCTCAAGATGCCAGGTCCTCGAGGAGTAATTACGGTCAATGGAAACTCTGAACGCTCCCTCTGAGCGGAGGAGCACACAGCGGCCCTTGTAGCGGAAGTACAAAGCAACCTCTCCAGGCAGTTCTCTAGTCCGGCCACTAAACGGCCGGACACCGTCAAGCGCGCTTGGAGTAACCTACAACAAGACCGCCTGGCACGATCCGAGCAGGCGTAGCAATGCGGCCCCAACCCCAACCCTTGTAAAAAGGCGACACCAGTACTTCGCGTACATAACTACGCTCTAGAGATACCATGGGTACAGGGGGAGGGGCACCATCATGGCACGCTCGAAACATGGCTTAAACCGTACCAGGGGCTGCCGATTTTTCTCTCTCTTACTTTCAGGACTCCTTCCTTTGGAAGGCATGTTCGGCAGTTCAATTGCCGCACAAACGATGCAAGAACCAGGGAAGCAGACAAGCCACGCCGCATTACAGAACTCCCAGGTGGTCTCTATCACGAGCAGTATACCTGTTCCGCATACTATTCCACAGCTTGCCCCTGGAACGGACATGTTAACTAGTCCAACCTTTCACTTATCGCATTATTTGTATTGTTTTGCTTTGATCACAGCCCCTTTTTAATAAACAATGCATAGCTTTTGTCTATTTTTGCATTACCTTTTTTCTTTATATATGTTCCTTAACGACATGTTGCACCTGTACACGTTGGTACGGCCAAAATACGCCAGGGGCTTTAGTACCCCTCAATATGGTGTGAGAAGTCCGAACACTTTAACAAGTGCGGCACCCCGAACTTATAGCATTATATGCATCGGCTCCGAATCATGTCTTGGGTCAATAGTTGGGTTTGCCCGGCTCCTATGTTTTGGTGCCTTACGTTCCGCTATATCGGCTAAGGTAGCACTAGGAGAACCACTGCGATTGTGCCCCAGTTGAGCTGGGTCGAGCACCTCAGCGGAGAAAGCTAAAACTGACTGTCATGATGAAGCGAGAGCTGGTCGCTGTTCGAGAGGTTTTTTGAGTCCCTGAAGACTTATGCCGCTTAGGGCGAGGAGCCGGCTCTGTCTGGCCAAGGCGTGGATAGTGCCCCGAACTCGGTCTTCCGAATACCAGGGGCTCCGCCGAAATTTAAAATTATAGAATTCTATGGCTAAGTGAGAGTGTTCACGCATTATAGTCTGATTGCCTTGTTCGTTGGGCTGAGCGCCTCCCTCGAAGGACCCAAATATGGGAAAAAGAGCGCTCAGGTTTATCCCCGAACACCCCATCACTAGTGGCACGGGGGCAGAAGTCGACGACTCGCCATCTCTCAGAATTGATAAACAGCCGCACAGAAGGTAATATTTTAAATTCCAACAGCATTGCTTAGCGCATATGAACAAGTTTTCAGCGCACAGGACAAAACGAGCAAGTTTCACTCAAAAATTACATCCCTAGAACATTCATCCGCCACAAGGTAGGAACCCTTCAGAACATCCTTATAGTAATTCTCGGCCTTGCGATGCTCTTTCCTCGGCGGTGGCCCGTCCTTCACAAGCTTCTCAGCATCCAGCTTGCCCCAGTGCACCTTAGCACTGGCAAGGGCCCTACGGGCACCTTCAATGCAGACGGAGCGCTTGATGACTTCGAGCCTTGGACAGGCTTCCACCAGCCGCCGCACCAGCCCGAAATAGCTCCCAGGCAGAGCCCCTCCAGGCCACAGCCGAATAATGAGGCCCTTCATGGCCTGTTCGGCCGCCTTGTGGACCTCGACCAGTTGCTTCAGCTGGTCGCTCAGGGGCACAGGGTGTCCAGCCTCAACATACTGAGACCAGAACACCTTCTCTGTCGAGCTGCCTTCCTCGGCTCGATAGAATGCGGCAGCATCGGACACACTCCGGGGAAGATCTGCGAACGCTCCTGGAGAGCTCCGGATTCGGGTAAGTAACAAGTAACTCACGTTTATGTGTTTGCTTTGCATAAAGAATGCCTTACCCGCCGCTATCTTCTTCACCTCATCCAACTCCTGGAGGGTCTTCTGGGATTCGGCCTTGGCAGACTTGGCATTTTCAATAGCCACCGCGAGCTCGGACGCTCGCGTCTTTGAGTCAAGCTCCAAACTCTCATGTTTTTCCATGAGAACCTGGAGCTCTTGCCGTACCTTGCCAACCTCGGCCTCATATTCCTCCCGCTCGGTGCACTCCGAGGCCGCCCTCTTCTCGGCCTCGACCAGCGCTTGCTTAAGGGTCGCCACTTCAGACGTGGCCCCTACAATAGCCACGATAATCCTGTCATTCTTTGCAATTTCACCTTTTTATATATATTTAAAAACAAGGTATTTCTTACCTTCATTGTCCTCGAGCTGCTTCTTGGCACGCCCGAGCTCTTGCTCGGACCGCTCGAGGTTCTGCTTTAGCGTGTCCACTTCCGCAGTCAGTGCGGCGGACGCAAGCAGGGAAGCCTGCATACGCATATTGACTCATTTTTGTTAGACTCCTGCAAATTTTATTTGATCCTCTATTCGGCTTTTCTTCCCGAACGCCAAATAGACATCAGGGGCTACTGTCTATGCGGTAATATTATTTACACATTCTTTACTTACCTTAGAGCCTGTTAAAAGGCTAGTACAAGCTTTAGTCAGTCCGCTCTTGGTGGACTGAACCTTCTGGACCACCGCACTCATAATAGTGCGGTGCTCCTCGTCAATGGAGGCGCCTTGGAGCACCTCCAACATATTGTCCGGCGCCTTCGGTTGGACGGGGGCCACCGGCAAGGTGGGCTTGCTCCTCTTGGAAGGAGGTCCCCCGCTGGACTCTGGAACCTTTGAAGGTTCCGGAGCGGTGTCCGGCCCAGAGCCGGACTTGGAGCCCTGGGGGGTTTCATCCCCTTTACTCCTAGAGTCCGGGAGGTCGCCTTGCGGCGCCTCCAGGACCACCTCCTCCCGGATTTGAACTTGTTGGGACAACACTTCGGTGTCTTCCATAGGGCGGGGGGAGGAAGCCGTCGGAAGCGAGTTCACATTAGACGAGTCCAGTGAGCCGCTCGACGACGCGTCGAGCCGGTCTTTGGGTGGGCTGCATAAACATATTCGACGTAAGGGAAAGCTGTGCAATAAACGAATACTATGAATTACTCTGGTATCCGGATACTTACGATTTTGCCAGGGGCTTGGCCCTGGGCTGCCAGTCCTCTCCGCCGTCGTCGGCATCGGTGGAGTAGTCCGGAGGAAGGGTTTTCCCCTTCTTGGACCCTCCGGCCTCCCCAGAGAGGGCGGCCTTCCTTTTCTTCTCTCCTCCCGCTGGGGGGGAGAGGTCTCTTCTCCTTCCTCCTCGTCTTCACGGGAGGAATGCGCCTCAGAACCGTCGGATGATGGATCCGACACCTCCTGGCGCCGGGCACTCTTTCGAGTCCCCGTGGCCTTTTTCGCGGCCTTCTTCTCCGGCACCACATAGGGTGCCGGAACCAGCAGCTTCGCCAAGCGAGCGTCCGCTGGGCCTTCGGGCAAAGGAGCCGGACAGTTGATCTGTCCGGACGTCACCTGCCAGTCCTGTTAAAGGTAAGGGAGCTTAGATCCCGCATGGAGTCAAACTATGAAAAACTGATACCCTCTAAAAGGAAAAAAAACAGCTTACGGCATGAGCGTGACGCTGCGTACTGAATCCGCGATCCTCGGTAGCGGATGCGGGGGCCTCGGCGCCCTTGAAAAGCACCTTCCAAGCATCTTCATACGTCGTGTCGAACAGCCTGCTCAGTGTTTGGTGCTGCACCGGGTCGAACTCCCACAGGTTGAAAGCCCGTTGTTGACACGGGAGAATCAGGCGGATGAGCATAACCTGGACAACATTGACAAGTTTGAGCTTCTTGTCCACCAGGGTTTGGATGCATGTTTGGAGTCCGGTAAGCTCTCCTTTTTTACCCCACGACAGGCCCTTCTCCTTCCAGGAGGTGAGCCGCGTAGGGGGCCCAGATCGAAACACGGGGGCTGCGACCCATTCGGGGTCGCGCGGCTCGGTGATGTAAAACCACCCCGATTGCCACCCCTTCAGGGTCTCCACAAAGGAGCCCTCGAGCCATAGGACGTTGGCCATGTTGCCCACCATGGCACCTCCGCACTCCGCCTGGTTGCCGCGCACCACCTTCGGCTTGACATTGAAAGTCTTGAGCCATAGGCCAAAATGGGGGCGGATGCGGAGGAAAGCCTCGCACACGACGATAAACACCGAGATGTTGAGGACAAAGTTCAGGGCCAGATCGTGGAAATCCAGGCTGTAGTAGAACATGAGCCGCCGGACAAATGGGTGGAGAGGGAAGCCCAGTCTGCGGAGGAAATGGGGGAGGAACACCACCCTCTCATGGGGCCTAGGGGTGGGGATGAGCTGCCCCTTTTCGGGAAGCCGGTACGTGATGTCGTTAGACAGGTATCCGGCCTTCCTCAGCTTTTTGATGTGTCTCCGTGACGGAGGAGACCATCCACTTGCCTCCCGCTCTGGACATGGCTGGAGAAGGTTAAGGTGGGGAGTGAGGACTTGGGCGCTGGAGCTCGAGTGCGCAAGAATGGATAGGCGAAGGAGGAAGAAGGCATAGGTAAAAAGGTGGATCCTTATCCCCTTATATGGGTGGACACAACTACGTGTCCCCACCAGCCTGGTAAAACTCGCTTATCTCCAAGCGTCGTAATCAATGGCGCGGTTGTGTTACCCATGCCCATATTGATGAGAATCCTAGAATAAGGGGACACGATCTCTGCTTTAACAAGACGTGCCAAGGAAACCGCCTCGCATGACGCACTGAGGTGGGATAATGAAACGACTCGGATAAAGGCTTGGCTGTGGTGTGTCACGCTACGGAATACATTAGCAGATTAGATTGGTGTAAATATTATTCTCTCTATGGAAATATGTGGAAACTTATTTTGCAGAGCCGGACACTATATTTGTGTTCAAAATCTTCTATGAAGTACTTGGAGGAGGAACCCGCCTTGCAATGCCGAAGACAATCTGCGCGCCAGACTCGTCGTCATTGAAGCCTGGTTCAGGGGCTACTGAGGGAGTCCTGGATTAGGGGGTGTTCGGATAGCCGGACTATACCTTCAGCAGGACTTCTGGACTATGAAGATACAAGATTGAAGACTTCGTCCCGTGTCCGGAAGGGACTTTCCTTGGCGCGGAATGCAAGCTTGGCGATATGGATATGTAGATCTCCTACCATTGTAACCGACTTTGTGTAACCCTAACCCTCTCTGGTGTCTATATAAACCGGAGGGTTTTAGTCCGTAGGACAACATACACATCAACAATCATACCATAGGCTAGCTTCTAGGGTTTAGCCTCTCCGATCTCGTGGTAGATCTACTCTTGTACTACCCATATCATCAATATTAAACAAGCAGGATGTAGGGTTTTACTTTCATCGAGAGGGCCCGAACCTGGGTAAAACTTCGTGTCCCTTGCCTCCTGTTACCATCCGGCCTAGACGCATAGTTCGGGACCCCCTACCCGAGATTCGCCGGTTTTGACACCGACAACGCCCCTGGCCATCAGGTCAGATTTGGAAGCTTAAACGACAAGGCCGACGTCCGCGAAGACTTGATCTTCGACGGATTCGAGCCCCTGCCGAGTGCGCCACACGGTCACGATGAGCATGATTTAGCTCTACCATCGGATAGTGTTCATGAGACCGCACTGGCAACCGCTCCGACCCTCAATTCGGAGCCAATTGTGCCATCCATGGACGGGTGGATAGACGCCGCCATGGACGTCGTATTCTCAGCGGCGATCGAGCCGAGTATCGACCTTACCCTTCACGGGAGCCGTGACGCCGAACTACCGGACTCTTCCCCGACCACGGACTCCGAACCGCCCGCGCCCGTGCCTATCGAATCCGACTAGGTGTCGATCATGGAGTTCACCTCCGCGGATATCTTTCAGCACTCGCCCTTCTGCGACATATTGAATTCATTAAAGTCTCTCTCCTTGTGAGGAGAGTCCTGGCCGAACTATGTCCTGCAGGATTGGGATCCGGATGACGAAGAAATTCGCGCACCCACCACCCACTTAGTAGCCACTGTCGACGATTTGACCGACATGCTCGACTTCGACTCCGAAGACATCGACGGTATGGACGACGATGCAAGAGATGAACAGGAGCCACTGCCCACAGGGCACTGGACGCCCACTTCATAATATGATGTATACATGGTGGACACACCCAAAGAAAACGACGACGAGGAACGGAAGGACGCAGCAAAGGATCGTTCCCTCGAGAAGCAGTCAAAGCGGCGGTGTAAGCGCCGCTCCAAATCCCGCCTCGGCAGAAACAGTGATCGTATACACCCTAGCGATAGAGCAGGGTGAGCCAGCGGACGACAAACACGGCACTGAACCACCGTCCGACAACGGCAACATGGAGAATCAAACCGAACAACCCGACTCTGGCGAAGATAACAGTCCGGGTGACATCACACCAGACAGGCACCCGGAGCAACAGAATACCCATCAAAGGCTTGTTGCCACTGCAAGGAGTTTGAAAAAGCAGAAGCAAAGGCTCAGGGCTGCACAAGACACACTCAGAATTAGATGGAGTAAAGTACTCAACACTGCAGCAAAATACGGTGGTAGTCGCCACACAAAGAGCGCCACACAAAGAGCTACCCGAAGCGAAAGCTGCTACCTGAATTCGATGAGGAGGCCTTAGATCCCCCGCAATCAAAAAACAAAACAGCCATCCGGTCGGATAGACGACCTCGTGGCCAACTTAGAGAGGCAAACGAAGCCGCACACAAGCCAGTACGCAATCCACGTGAGGGCTCGCATCAAAAGGGCGGCACAACCAGATCCATCTACGGGCCAAGCAAGCGCGCTCCAGCATGCAATGCAACACAACAAAAATCCGAACACCATGGTACACCCAAATACAGGGGTGCCTCACACCCCCTATGTTTCACCGATGAGGTCTTGGACCATGAATTTGCAGAGGGATTCAAACCCGTAAACATAGAGGCATATGACGGAACGACAGACCCTGGGGTCTGGATTGAGGACTACATCCTCCATATCCACATGGCTCGAGGAGACGATCTCCACGACATCAAGTACTTACCCCTCAAGCTCAAAGGGCCAGCTCGGCACTGGCTTAAAAGCCTCCCCGAAAACTCCATTGGAAGCTGGGAAGAGCTCGAAGACGCTTCTCGGGCAAATTTTCAAGGGACGTATGTCCGACCACCGGATGCAGACGATTTAAGTCATATAACTCAACAGCCCGGAGACTCATCCCGAAAGCTTTGGAACAGGTTCCTCACTAAAAAGAAACAAATAGTCGATTGTTTGGACGCCAAAGCCTTAGCAGCTTTCAAGCACAGCGTTCGAGATGAATGGCTTGCCAGACACCTCGGCCAAGAAAAGTCGAGAACAATGGCAGCATTAACAAGCTTCATGACCTGCTTTTGCATGGGCGAGGACAGCTGGTTAGCCCGATGTAGCACCAGCGACCCAAGTACATCCGAAGTCAGGGACGGAAACGGGAAACCACGACGCAGCAAAAACAAGCGCCGGAATAAAGAAGACAGCCCGAAGAGCACGGCGGTAAACGCCGGATTCAGAAGCTCTCGACCAGGTCAGCAAAAGTAGCCCCCCAAAGGCAACAAAGACGAACTGTCCAGCCTAAACAAGATTCTGGACAAAATATGTCAGATCCACAGCACCCCGGATAAACCTGCAAATCATACCCATAGAGAATGTTGGGTCTTCAAGCAGTCCGGCAAGCTCAACGCCGAACACAAGGGGCAAGATACACCAAGCGAAGATGAGGACCAACCTCGCAAGCACAGCACTAGGGAACAGATGAAATTCCCACCAGAAGTCAAAATAGTAAACGTGTTACACGTGATAAAGGGGAGAAACAATGCGGCACTCCTAGAGACACATGCCTCAGGGCCTATCACCGCGGTGTTCTGCCACTGGTCGTCCCAACCGATCACCTTTGACCATCGGGATTACTCGGCAGGTATCCGGCATGCAGGATGGGCTGCCTTGGTGTTAGACCCATAATTGACGGATACCACTTCACACGAGTACTGATGAACGGCAGCAGTAGTTTAAACTTGATATATCAGGACACAGTCCGCAAAATGGGGATAGACCCAACAAAAATCAGCCATAGCAATACTACCGTTAAAGGAGTAATGCCAGGCCCAGAAGCCCATTGCACGGGCTCCCTGCTACTAGAGGTTATATTCGGCTTTCCCGATAACTTCCGCAGCAAAAAGTTAACCTTCCACATTGCTCCGTTCCAAAGTGGATATCAAGCACTACTTGGACGCGAAGCTTTCGCTCGCTTTCACGCAATACCGCATTACGCTTCTCTCATGCTTAAGATGCCCGGTCCACGTGGCATCATTACAGTAAAAGGAAATATTGAGCACTCCTTGCGCGCGGAAGACCGTGCAGCCGCCTTGGCAGCCGCACACTAGACGGCCTCACCAACTAGAGCATCTGACAGGTCATTAAGACCACGGACACGGTTAGACGAGTCCGGTGCGGCTATATATAATTGATACAGGTTTGATGGCTATACCCCTATAACAATACAAGGGGCTCAACGCGTGTAAACAAGTGACAATTAGGCTCAACCTTACTTATCTTGAACTGTACATGGTTTATTTAGTATAACCTACCTTTTTGCACGATAACTTTTCAACTAAGTTCCTTTCTTTTTCAAATGACCATCGTGCTACACCCGTCTAGGATATGGCACAACGGAGACAGAGGCGCAGACGTGCAGCAGGGACCCATTCCAAGGATTCTTTTTAGATTAAGACCCTGCGTAAACCTTTTTTACTGTCTCTTGTTGATACACATCCCCCGGATTCTCAGTACAATTGAGAAGGATGCTGACGTATTGGCATGTGGCCACGTTAGAATATTGCACGTACCTGGACACTAGGGGCTTATTACAAAGGGCACCGTTTAGCCCGGTTTACATCATAAAGACCGAATACCTTAGGGATCGTTCGGTGTCGCGAGTTTGGCCTTATATGCATGAGCTCCAAATCATGTCTTTGGTCAAATGTTGGGTTTGCCCGGCTCCTGTGTTTTGCTGCCTTACGTTCCACTATATCGGCTAAGGTAGCACCAGGAGAACTACTACGATTGTGCCCTGGTTCATCCGGACGAGCACCTCAGTAGAGAAAGCTGAAAACTGACTGTCATGATATAGCGTGAGACTGGTCAACCACTCGATGAGCTAGCGGAATCTTTGGGATTCCTCTAGCTTAACGAAGGGCCATTTCTTGGCCAGGCATGTACGCGCCTCGAATTCGGACGAGCACGGAGCCACCAGGGACTATATAGTAGCCCCGCTATCAAACTCCTCTGGCTAAGTGAAAGTGTTAAAGCATTATTGTCCGATTGCCTAGTTCTCTACGCTATCACCTCCTTAATGGACCAAGACGTTGGATCAAGTGTGAACATGTGTCTTCTGCGAACACCCCCGCATTATATGCATGGGGGTTGAAGCCGACGACTGCCATCTTTCAGGTTATATACATATATACATAAACGGCCACACAAGAGGCATCATAGTACTTTCGGGCAAAAGTATAACTACAGCCTTGATAAACTCAATAAAACATTGTTTTCACAATGGGAATACATGTCACTTAAACATAATATTCTTCAAGCACTGAGCCTCTATCAAACGAGCGCCTTCAAGAACTTCTTCAAAGTAGTGCTCGGCAGCCACTCGGCCTATGGCCGAACCCTGTGCTGCAACAGTGGTGGCATCCATCTCCGCCTAGTATGTTTTGACATGGGCAAGGGCCATCCGCGAGCCTTCTATGCACGCCGACCTCTCTACAGCATCGATGCATGGCACAGTACCAAGGAATTGTTGCACTAAGCTAAAGTAGCTATTCGGCCTTGGCCCTCCTGGCCACAGATGACCCACAACGGACCTCATGGCAAGTCTGGATAATCCATGAAGCTCGGCCCAACCGGTCAATCGCTCATTCACCAACAGCGGACGGACTGGAGCGTGAAACTATGACCAGAACAGCTTCTCCACTTCAGGACCTTTCTGATCCTTGAAGTACTCGGCCGCATCAATAGCACTTGTGGCCAAATCCATGTACTCGTCCGCAGAACTCCATAGCCAGTCCAGAGGAGCATATTTCGGATCTCTGAACTTAGTCCGCAACAAGAAGGGCTTCCTAGAAATGATATCTGCAGCTTGATTCAGCTCCTCCTTCATCGCTCTAATTTTGGAGCGGGCTTCCTTGGCAGCCACCCGGGCCTTCTCCAGGTCCGTCGCCTTCGCCCGGTTTTCTTCTTCAAGAAGCCGGTAATGGTCAGCAGCATCTTTTAACTCCATGGCCATCTTGGCAATCTTTTCTTTGCTCTCGCAATGTGCGGCCTATTTGGCCCTTAACTCTTCAGCCGCCTTTAAAGTGGCCGCATTATTACTCCTTGCTTGCTCCTGGGCTCGGGCAAGCTCTGCCTGAATGGTCTCCATGGTGGCAGCTCCATCTGCGGTCACAACATATTAAAGATACTGGCATCATGCTGCTCTTACTATGTGACATTCACCAGAAAAATCACCTACCATGTGCCTCATTAAGCTGCTTGTTAACAAGAACGATGTCGGCATCTGCCGCATCCAGTTGCCACTTTAGTTCGGCAAACCCATTAGTCCAGCTAGCCATCGGAGCTTCAACCACCTGCACCTAAAGGCGGTCTGGTTATTACCTGCGACTATGATCCTCTGTTTGCCGCCGTTTTCGACGACAACCAAAGTATCAGGGGCTACTATCTACACAGGGCACATCTAAAAATGTGCGGTACTGTCAACAAAGTACATCATTTCGTATACCTCAAAACCTGTCAGTAGACTCATAAAGGCTTCATGAAACTCGCTTTCGGCGGACGAAATTCTTTCAATAACCATACCCATCAAAGTGCGGTGCTCTTCTGAGATAGCCGCTTGCTCCAGTAGATCCCTCAGTACGTCCGATCGCACACCAGACGGTGCCGGACACTTTTGATGGCTCTCTTCGAGCCGGATATTGAGGACTTGCCGGATCAGGAGAAACCCCTGAAGATATTGATTACCTTCTGGCCTTGCCGGATTAGGAGAAACCCTCCGGGACGACACCCCGGGGTCGCTCGCCTTGTGAGGCGGTGTGGTAGGGGGAGGCGTTTCACTCTCCATCATCTCTGGAAGAAGATCCCCTGAAGACGAGCTCTGCTGAGAAGTGCTAAGATCCGAACTGGAAGATAAATGCCTCAGTTATTTCCCTCAGAGGTAAAGCGAGATATTTTCATTTACCCTTTTGCTTACAGCTCGGTGGAGGTCTGATCCCCTTGAGGGCATAGTACGGCTAGGGTATCCCCCAGGGCAGGACCCTCCGGCGGAGATTTCTTCCCCCGCTTGGAGACCGTTGTCTCCGGATCCTCAGAGGCGGTTCTCTTCCGTCCCTGGGGAGAGGAAGTTTCAGTTCCTCCCCCCCGGCTAACCTCCTTCGCGGAGGCGCTAGCCTCCTTGTTCCCCCCTTTATCTTCTCCTGAGGGTGCTTGATAAGGAGCGATCTCCAGCATCCTGGTTAGCACGTGATTTGGTGAGGTCTCAGGGAGGGGGGCCGAACACCTGATCAACTTTGCCTTCGCTATCCAATCCTGGGTCAAAGAGTGGCTTTTTAGGGCAATGTTGCGATTAATAAACGGGCAGTGTGTTCGAATGCAGGGCTACTTACTTGGGTATCCAGGTGATTGCAGCTCAGACCTACATCCTCGGTGATGTCCGGACACATTATTTGTGGTCCGAAGAACAATTTGTACATATCTTCGTGCGTCATGCCGAGGAAATGTTGAATAGCTCGCGGTCCTTCCAGGTTGAATTCCCACATGTGAAGGGGCCGGCATTTGCAAGGTTGGACTTGACGAACTAGCATGACTTGCACTACCATAACCAGACTGAAATCTCTCTCAAAGAGATCTCGGATACGGCTTTGCAATATTGGCACGTCCTTGGCAGGACCCCAGCTCAGCCCCCTGCTGATCCATGACATCAGTTGTGGTGGGGGGCCTGAGCGAAAGGTGGGGGCAGCTACCCACTTGGCACTTCGGGGAGCTGTGATGTAGAACCACTCCCGCTACCACAATCCGGACACCTTTGGGAAGTAACCCTCGGGCCATGGAGCGTGAGCAATTTTTCTTATTGAAGCTCCTCCGCACGCTGCGTGCTTCCTCTCGATCATCTTCGGCTTCACATCGAAGGTCTTGAGCCACAGGCCAAAGTGAGGCGTAATGCGGAGGAAGGCCTCACATACGACAATAAATGTCGAGATGTGAAGAAGGGAATCCGGGGCCATATCGTTAAAATCTAGTCCATAATAGAACATAAGACCCCTAACAAAGGGATTCAGAGCGAGGCCTGGTCCTCGGAGGAAGTGGGAGACGAACACGACACTCTCGTTGGGTTAGGGAGTAGGGACGACTTGCCCTCGGGCAGGCAGCCGATGTGAAATTTCGGCGGTCAGATATCTGGCCTCTCTCAACTTCTTGATGTCATCCTCCGTGACGGAGGAAGGCATCCACCGACCTTGAAGGTTGGATCCAGACATAGTTGAAGGTCCGAAGTGCCTAAACCTGAGCTTTGGGTGTTGGAACTTGAGGCGGGAGGCGGATTCGATTAAGATCGAGAGGAAAAGACCTTGTCCCCTTTATAAAGAGGGTGAATATCAAGCGTCTTCCTCATGGCTGTTTGGGACTTGCCTAAGATCTAGGAGTCCTACCAATGGTCACGGTTGGGTTACCCACATCCGTATTGATAATAATCCCGTAATAAAGGGCACACAATCTCTGCTTCGACAAGATGTGCCAAGGAAACCGCCTCGCGGAACACGCTGAGATTGGTTACAAAAAACGACCTGGCTGTGGTGTGATGTCACACTACGGGGTACGTCAGCAGATTAGATTTATGGAAATATTATTCTCTCTACGGTGGTATGTGGAACTTGTTTTGCAGAGCCAGACACGATCCTCATGTTCAAAATCTTCTATGAAGTATTCGGAGGAGGAACCCGCCTTGCAATGTCGAAGACAATCTGTGCGCTGGACTCATCGTCATTGAAGCCTGGTTTAGGGGCTACTGAGGGAGTCCTGGATTAGGGGGTATCCGGACAGCCGGCTTATATCCTTTGGCCGGACTGTTGGACTATGAAGATACAAGATTGAAGACTTCGTCCCGTGTCCGGATGGAACTCTCCTTGGCGTGGAAGGCAAGCTTGGCAATACAGATATGTAGATCTCCTTCCTTGTAACCGACTCTGTGTAACCCTAGCCCCCTCCGGTGTCTATACAAACCGGAGGGTTTAGTCCGTAGGACCTACAACAAACAATCATACTATAGGCTAGCTTTTAGGGTTTAGCCTCTTCGATCTCGTGGTAGATCAACTCTTGTACTACTCATATTATCAAGAACAATCAAGCAGGATGTAGGTTATTACCTCCATCAAGAGGGCCCGAACCTGGGTAAACATCGTGTCCCCTGCCTCCTGTTACCATCTTCCTAGACGCACAGTTCGGGACCCCCTACCCGAGATCCACCGGTTTTGACACCGACACCTTCCTAATCCCATAACCTTTCAAAGAAAAGCGGCATGGCAGTTGTAGGTGGTTCCTGGCTCGATCAGACGATGGCGAACGATTGGTGATCGTTCGCACGTACCGGACATGTTGTTTCGCGGAATACAATCACATTCACTGCAAAGTCTATGAGCAGGATCCCAGCTTCTCTGGGCCTTCAGGAATTTTTGACTGGAGGTTGGTAAGTAGCCTTGGTACACGCTTTCTGTTTGTCGGACTGAATTATCTGATTAACCAGGAGATAACCGACAGCAAGGATCATGATGGCAGCGTTGTTTCGTTCATCAGGCAAAACTGTGTGTACACAATGTAACATGCGTCTCTGCATGCACCATACTCTGATATGTGTCGCCACGCTCTGCAGCCCAAAGTAGGAGAGAGGGTCGCAAGTATCAGACTTCGACCTGCTGGTTGGAGTTTCCCCCGTCAGGCACCCATCTAGTTCAAGTCGTCAGCCAATCTTCACAGCTTAATAAATAGTAACGTCTAACTGAGCCAGTTAGTTAGATGCGTACACTTGGTGTAGTAGGATCTTTATTTAGTTTGATGCATACACTTGTTCTTTTTTGGTAGCCCTTTTGTAATGATGGCTGATGTTTGGTTTGGAAGAGAGAGATGCGTCTTCACTCTTCTCGCCTGCTTACTGCTTCTGTTGCACCCCCAGCCCTGGTTGTTGCTGCTGCTGTTTTCAATGTACAGTCAGTAGTATATTTCATCTGTTGGTTGAATAAATGTGTTGTTAGAACGACAAACACAATGTTTTGGAAGTCATTGCAGGTTCGATCCTTTAGTGCCCCATACCGATTTTTCGTACGGAACACATTTTCCACTTGTTGATAACATGCAGCCCACTGATGAAGGCCCAATAGAGAAGCCCATAATTAACTAGAAGGGAGGATCTCATATGAATCTGGCCTAGGTACATGCTCATGGTCCCCTAAACATAAGTAAGTAAAGCTAAATGCTCATGCACCAGTTCTTTATATTCATGATTTAACAGGAGGATATTATTTCCTATGATAGTGTCGTTACATTCGGTCGATATTATTCTTCGGCAAAGATAGCGACCAGTCTTCTTTCTCCTAGCATTTTCTTCCTGCAACGAGAGGACCCATGCAAATCATATTCAACGTCATAAATACATCCGGTCCATTTTTATTTTCCAATAAGAATGTCCAACCCAGCCCAGCACATTGGCGACAACACTTTATCCCCCGCCTTGGTGCACTCGCCACGGTGCCGCCATCCGGCCCTATCAACATAGTTTATTTCCGAAATGGTCCCTGTCAACATAGTGAATTGGGAGAGGACTGTAGTTGTGAGTATGACAGTATGGACCCACCAGGTCCATTCCCGAACACAAGCAAGCGCCTCTTTTACTACTCAGATGAACCCCTCGTTGTTTTACTCTAATCTACCCTGCTGATATCTGGGACCCACATCATTTTCAACGTATAGTCAATTAACGACAGAATTGCACAACTTTTTTTAGTAGTAATTCGAAGGAGCAGGCTATAAATTGGGTTGTGCGGTCTTTGTGGCCCGTCTAACAATGTGACCAGCCCAACAGTTTTTTCATTAGGAAAATAGGTAGCCCAGTATTTCTTTTTGAAGAATACCCAAGGTAGGCCTATTTGTTTTCTCCGGCTTACTGGGCTGCAAATCTTTCAAGACGAGGAGGGATGCATTCCAGCCTGGCCAAAGAGTATGGTCTGTGTCTGTTAAAAGTAATATCAAAAGGGGTTGAAAATTCCAAAAATATTATAGCAAATGGGATATTAATTTCTTTTTTTGTTTTTGTTCTTCACTGATATCTTATACTTCCTCCGGCCCAAAATTCTTGTCTTAGATTAGTCTAGATACGGATGTATCTAATACCAAAACGTGACTTGATACATCCGTATTTAGAAAAATCTAAGACAAGAATTTTGGGACGGGCGGAGTATTTCATTGGATTTAACATGACATAGTACTAATGTATTTTTAAATTTGTTTTAGTATGGCTAATAATTTTCGGATTAAGAATATATTTTTCCTCAGCAAAAATTTGCGAATTTTCAAAATTTCCCACATATTTAGTTAATTTTTTAACCCTAGTACTTACCAGAAAATGGGCAGCAATTCTAAAAATGGAAAACGGGATGCAATAAATTCCATATGAATTAGAAAATGAGTGAAAATTATAAAAATAATAGAAAATGGGTTGTACACGCCACAGATTTCGAGACTGACTTGTTTACGCAAGGCTTTGTCAGTCAACACACGATTCTAGCAACAGTGACTGTTGGATGTCCATCCAACGACTGATGTGCTTCTTCAATCTCTGATCTTCCTGCTCCTGTCGCCTAAACTAGCGTCGGTGGGGCTGCCTACTCCCTCCTCTTGTGACCCGCTGTGATGCCGCGCAAGCTTCCCCGGCCCACCCTACTCCCTCCGCGGGGCTGGCCGCACGCAATCAACTGCCTCCTTATTATGCGAAAAAATGATTCCTCCCACTGACATCTGGGGCGCACCGGTTGGGAGGCTAACCTGTGGGCCTACTAAGTTGACGCGTACGCAGGGCTTGTCAACTTAGTCAACAAACGATTCTAGCAGCAGTAACCGTTGGATTTGAATCGAACGGTCTTGTTGCTTCTTCAATCGCTGCTCTTCTTGCAAGAGCCGCCCAAACCAGCGCCGGCGAGACCGCCTGCTCCTGCCTCCAGTGGCCGGTTGTGCTACCCTTGAGGCCTCACTGCCCCCTACTACTCCCACCGCTAGCCAGGCCCTGCAGGGACGGTAGCCTCACACCGCAGCCGAACCAGTGAACCCTCGTACTCCTCTCCGTGTGGGCATCCACTGCCGCGTCTTCCCCGGCTCCGCGTCATCTCCTTCCTAGGCCTCGCCGTTGTCCACCGCCTTGGTTCTCTCAACGCGGCGTGGTCAATGTGGTCAATGACCGGCTTCCATCAGAAGAGTACTGTATGTGGAGAGGCTGACAGCTGGGTCCATGGCCGCAGTTAGGTCCACGGCCACAGCCCAATATTTTGTGATTTGCCAAGTAAGTTGCTTTGTCAGGCCTGTTGGGCTGCAAATGTTTCAAGATGAGGAGAGCTTCATTCGGCTGGCCAAGAAAATGGCCTATCAGTAATGAGAAAAATGGGCTATACACTTTTAAAACACAGCAAACCAGCAATTAGTTTCAAATTTCTTTTTTTCATTTCAAGGTTTTAAATTGCATTGATTTTTATGCGTGGACAATTTGATGGATTTTATATTGATATATATTTATTTTTAAAATCAGTTTGAACGTGACTCGAAATTTCGGGATTAAAAACAGTTTGGACCGCACCGAAATATGCCAAATTTTGTATAATGTTTTAACAGTGGCCACGATATGGGCTGTAATGGTAACAAAAAGAATATGGGCTCCAAAAAACCTTAAGAATTAGCAAATGGGCTGTAAATTATTAGAAATAAGGGAAGATGGGTTGTATGCTATTTTCCACAGATTTGAGGCTTTCCTAAAAAAAGGTTGATGCCCAAGCAATGACTGTTGGATGTCCATCCAACGGCCGTCGTGCTTCTTCAATCTCTTCTCTTCCTACTCCAGCCGCTCAAACAAGCGCCGGCGGGACTGCTTGCTCTCAGCTCCCTGCGGCCAGCTGTGCTGCTGTGCAGCCCTCACCGCCCCACTGTACTCCCATCGCTGGCCTAGCCATTCCTCTACTCACCCACACCTGCTGTTATTCTCTGGCGACAGCAGACAAACCAGTAAACCCTCGTACAGTCATACTCCCCTTCACGTGGAAACAACTACCGAGTCTTCCCTAGCTCTGTGTCATTCCCTTCCCAGGCCTCGCCGTCGTCCACCGCCCTGGTGCTCTCGGCGTGGCCTGGTCAACGTGGTGAACGACCGAGATGCATCTGAAGTGGACTGTGCGTGGAGAGGCTGACAGCTGGGTCCATGGCCGCACACAAGGAAATGCCTCCTTATTACGCGCACAATAATGATTCCTCCACCTGACATCTGGGACCCACCTAAAGGGCCTCTGTATTTCGCGAAAAAACATTACCGCCACTGACAGCTCGCACCCACCAGCTATATCATTGAACGCAAGGAAGTGCCTCCTTATTACGCACAAAAAAATGAATGCACCCACTGCTAGCTAGGACCCAGTATAGTGGGAGGCTGACTCATGGGCCTACTAAGTTGACGAGACGGAGGGCTTTGTCAACTTAGTCAATATGCATGATTCTAGCTCCATTGACCGTACGATGTCCATCCAACGGCTGTAGAGCTTCTTCAAGCTCTGGTATTCTTGCTCTAGCCGCCCAAACCAGCGTCGGTCGTGCTTCGTGCTCCTGCCTCCCGTGGCCGGCTGCGATGCCGCGGAGGCCTCACCGCCCCCTACTACTCCCACCGCTGGCCAGGCCATCCCTCTACTCACCCACACCCCTATTATTCTGCGGCGACGGCAGCCTCACACCGCAGCCGAACCAGTGAACCCTCGTGCTCCTCTCCACGCGGGCTTCCACTGCCGCGTCTTCCCTGGCTCCGCGTCATCCCCTTCCTAGGCCTCGCCATCTTCCACTGCCCTGGTGCTCTTGGCGCGGCGTGGTCAACGTGGTCAAGGAACGGCTTCCATCGGACGTGGACTGTACGTGGAGAGGCTGACAGCTGGGTCCACGGCCGCAGCAAGCAAGTGCCTCCTTATTACGTGCAAAATAATTATTCCTCCACCTGACAGCGGGGACCCACCGAACGGGCCATCGTATTTCACTAAAAACATTTCCCCTGACTGCTGGGACCCACCAGCTACATCTTCGCATGCAAGGAAGTGCGTCCGGGCAAAAAAAACAATTCTCCCCCGTGATTGCTGGGACCCACCAGCTACATCTTCACGCGCAAGGAAGTGCCTGACAGTCGGGACCCACCTGGTCGAAGTGTACGTAGTGTTGTCATTCTAGTCGTGAATGTGTACGTACATACTGGTTGATGAAGAGGCGCACACGTGTCGTAGTAGAGGCGCACACGTGTCGTAGTAGAGGCGCGCACGTAGCATGTACACGTACGTACAACGGCCAGTGTGCAAGAAAGAAAATACGTCCACGTACGTACATACGGGCAGGGTCTCGAACACCTACTCGCGCATACGTACGGCCAGGGCTCGTGTACATGGCTGGGTCGAAACGGAGAAACTACGTCATTGTCGTGTTCATGGGGAGCCAACCGGCTGGGTCGGAACGGAATGCATCGTCGTGTTCATCGGGAGGGCTTGGACGGAACAGCCGATGGAAACGAGGCCTGGCGTACCACAGAACGGAGGAAACGGCCTTGTGTTTGACCGGCCATGTTCGAAACGGGATCCTATTCATCAGGAGGGGTCTAGCATACCACAAAACGTAGGAAATGGACCACCTACGGTCGAAACGGGGGTCCTGTTGATCGGGAGGGGTGTGGCGTTGAAAGCACAAGTGCTCCCTGAGTGATTTTGATAATTAATGACAACATATCTCTTGTTGGACTAACACCTTTACCTAGTATGTTTCAGATAAGTTCAACAATGAAGTGGCATGGACTAGAGGATGTGGAACCCCTTCAAAATGCTAAGGACAAAGGATTGGCTCAAGCTCCAAGCTCAAGACTCTACATTTTCTATTTTAGTGATCCAAGATCACATTGAGTCTATAGGAAAGCCAATACTATTAAGAAGGGATGAGGTGTTGCTTAATGGCTTGCTTGCTCAAAGTGCTTAGTGATATGATCCAAAACCCTCAACTACCTTCCCACATCCACATATGTCCCACACCAAATATCCAACTCAGCCCCATCGATTCTTTCTATCCGGAGCCACCGAGTTCAGTTAACATAGCCACTGCCAGAAACCCTAATCAGTTCGATCTCACCGATGGGATCTCGGTCTCACCGAGATAGGCTTGCTAGCTCTTTTTTACCTGTTGCAATATTTTCGGTCCCACCGAGATATGCAATCGGCCCCACCGAGTTTGCTTGGCCAACTCTCTATTTCGCTTATTACCCACATTGGTCCCACCAAGTTTGAGTAATCGGTCAAACCGAGTTTTGGATTTACCCTAACCCTAGCACATCGGTCCTACCGAGTTGATCCAGTCGGTCCCACCGAAAACCCTAACGGTCCCTAGATTTGTTGAATCAGTCCGACCGAGTTTATCAATTCGGTCCCATCGAGATTGGCAAGTTGTGTGTAATGGTTAGATTTTGTGTGGAGGCTATATATACCCCTCCACCCACTCTTCATTCGTGGAGAGAGCCATCAGAACATACCCACACTTACAATACGCATTTTCTGAGAGAGAACCACCTACTCATGTGTTAAGGCCAAGATATTCCATTCCCACCATATGAATGTTGATCTCTAGCCTTCCCCAAGTTTCTTTCCACTCAAATCTTATTTTCACCAAATCCAAATCCTGTGAGAGAGAGTTGAGTGTCGGGGAGACTATCATTTGAAGCACAAGAGCAAGGAGTTCATCATCAACACACCATTTGTTACTTCTTGGAGAGTGGTGTCTCCTAGATTGGCTAGGTGTCACTTGGGAGCCTCCGACAAGATTGTGGAGTTGAACCAAGGAGTTCGTAAAGGCAAGGAGATCGCCTACTTCATGAAGATCTACCGCTAGTGAGGCAAGTCCTTCGTGGGCGATGGCCATGATGGGATAGACAAGGTTGCTTCTTCGTGGACCCTTCGTGGTGGAGCCCTCCATGGACTCGCGCAACCGTTACCCTTCGTGGGTTGAAGTCTCCATCAATGTGGATGTACGATAGCACCACCTATCGGAACCACAACAAAAACATCTGTGTCTCCAATTGCGTTTGAATTCTCCAAACCCTTCCCCTTACATTCTTGCAAGTTGCATGCTTTACTTTCCGCTGCTCATATAATTTTTGCATGCTTTCTTGATATGTATTGTGTTTGTTAAACTTGTGCCAAAACTCCACTTCAACCTAAAGAAATTAAAAACTGTAACTTTTGGTACTTAGTGTCTAATCAGCCCCCTATAGACACCTCTTCTCGATCCTTTCAATTGGTATCAGAGCCTTGGTTTCCATTGCCTTGGTTTAAACACCATCGGATGAAGATGGATGAGTCTACTTTGGGGATTCTTAGACGTAGAGTGCCTATTCTTAATGGAGAATATTTTCGTGATTGGAAAAATGAAATGCTTGAGATTTTCAATGAATATCATTTGAGCAAGTATATTGCTAGCCCTTGTGCACCTCATGTTGATCGCATGCATCCTACCCTTGATGAGTCAATTGACATGATTCGCAATCTTAGAACTGTTAATCTTATCACTAGAGGCTTGCCTAGAAACTTGATTGGATGTTTGCCTACTCTTAAGTGTGCCTACACCATATGGAAATTTCTTGAGGAACTCTTTCCAAATTATTCCTTGAAAGATCTAGATGAAATCCTCCATAAGTCTATTGCCTTGATTAAGATGAGTTCCAATGATCCCAAATTTGGTGACTGCTTATTTGAGCTTACTAATCTTACGAGTGCCAAAGGAGATGTTGGAATCATTAGCAATATCATTTCCAGAGCTATTAGAATTCATCAAGATAACTATAGAAATGATCATTTATCTAATGAATTACCCTCTCTAGGAATTGATCAATCACAAGATGATGTTGAACATGGATACTATGATGAGGATGATGATAGTTACTATGATCTCGATGATGGGATGATACACTTTGGTCTTATGGAAAATCTTCGCGGCTACATGGCTAGAGGAAAGGAATGGGTCCTTGATAGTGGATGTACTGATCATATCACCGGAGATAAAGACATGTCCGTGAGCTTGCTGGAAACGACGGCCCTTTAAAGTATGTCACTTTTTGTGATAATTCAAAGGGTAAGGTGGTTGGCCTTGGTAAGGTGGCCATCTCACGTGATAGCTCCATACAAAATGTCGTGCTCGTTGAATCTCTTGGCTACAACTTACTTTTAGTATCTAGACTTGCTGATTTCGGTTTCAATGTTCTATTTACTGAAGTAGACTGCCAAGTGTTTCGTAGAGATAATCATAAAATGGTATTTACTGGCATACATAGAGGACATCTTCACATTGTTGATTTCACTAAAAAGGCTAATCCTAGAACTTGCTTAATTGCTAAATCTTCTAAAGGCTGGTTGTGGCATAGAAGGCAAGGCCATGTGGGGATGTGAAACCTTGACAAACTCATTAAAGGAAATCATATCCTTGGCGTTAACGATGTCATATTTGACAAGGATGGACTTTGTAGTGCTTGTCAAGCAGGGAAACAAGTTGGAGGAAGTGATCGTGCTAAGAACATCATGACCACAAGAAGACCACTCGAGCTACTTCACATGGATCTCTTTGGTCCAAATGCCTACAAGAGTCTCGGTGGTAACTCATTTGGTCTAGTCATAGTTGATGATTTTTCAAGATTTACGTGGGTGTTCTTTCTTGATGAAAAATCACAGGTCCAAAAGATCTTCAAAAACTTTGCTAGGAAGGCCCAAAATAAATTTGACGTGAAGATCAAGAAGGTTCGGAGCGACAATGGAACGGAGTTCAAGAACGCAAATGTGGACACCTTTCTTGATAAAGAAGGGATTACACATGAGTTCTCGGCTACGTACACACCTCAACAAAATGGAGTCGTTGAGAGGAAGAACCGGACTCTTATCGAGATGGCAAGAACGATGCTTGATGAGTACAAGACGCCAAAACACTTTTGGGCGGAAGCGGTTGAGACAGCTTGTCATGCAACAAATCGCTTGTATCTTCACAAGCTACTCGGCAAGACGGCATACGAGCTCCTCACCGGTAACAAACCCCAAGTTGGATACTTTCGAGTATTTGGCTCAAAGTGCTACATTCTTGATAAGCATCGTCGTTCTAAATTTGCTCCTAAGTCTCATGAAGGTTTCCTACTTGGTTATGGCTCAAACTCTCACACATACCGTGTCTACAAAAATTTCACCCGAAAGGTTGAAGAAACGGTAGATGTGAAGTTTGATGAATCTAACGGCTCGCAAGTAGAGCAATTGCCAATTCATGTAGGAGACAAAGATCCCTCGAAAGCAATCCAAGACTTGTCTATTGGCAAGATTCGTCCAACAGAGATAAAGGAGAGTACCTCGTCCGTCCAAGTGGAAGCTTCTACTTCACGACAAGGTGAACCAAGAGTTGATACGGAAGCATCCACGAGTGGGACACACAAAGATGAAGAAAACGAGGAAGTGCACCAAGACGAACGTCAACAACCTCCTTCTCCACCACGACAAGAGAACGACAACGCTAACAATGAAGAAGGCCAAGAAGAAGAACAAGATGAAGAAGATGTTCAACCAAGACCCAAGCAAAAGCTTTCACGAGTTCGAGCAAGAATTGCTAAAGATCATCCCCTGGAGCAAATCTACAATGATATCCAAACTGGGAGAATCACTCGCTCTAAAACTCGTTTGGCTAACTTTTGTGAACACTACTCATTCATCTCTAGAATTGAACCTATGAAGGTTGAAGAAGCATTGGAGGATCCGGACTGGATAAACGCTATGCATGAAGAGCTACACAACTTTAAGAGAAGTCAAGTGTGGACATTGGTCGAGAAGCCCGACAACAACCACAACATCACCGGTACCAAATGGGTGTTTCGCAACAAGCAAGATGAAGATGGACAAGTGGTTCGCAACAAAGCACGTCTCGTCGCCCAAGGCTACACACAAGTCGAAGGTATGGACTATGGTGTGACATATGCTCCCGTTGCTAGACTTGAGTCCATTCGCATCTTACTTGCTTATGCTAATCACCATGATATCACTTTGTACCAAATGGACATTAAAAGTGCTTTTCTAAATGGTGAAATTGAGGAGGAAGTTTATGTTAAGCAACCTCCCGGCTTTGTCAATCCTAAGAAACCTAATCATGTCTACAAACTTCACAAAGCCCTTTATGGTCTTAAACAAGCTCCTAGAGCATGGTATAAATGCTTGACCAAGTTCCTTATTGGAAAAGGCTTTGAAATTGGAAAAATGGATTCTACTCTTTTTACTAAAAGGGTTAATGGAGAAATATTTGTATGCCAAATTTAGGTCGATGATATTATATTTGGATCAACTAACCCTCATTTTAGTAAAAAGTTTGGGATGCTAATGTGAGAGAAGTTTGAGATGTCTATGATGAGTGAACTCAAATTCTTTCTTGGTTTGCAAATCAAGAAAACCAAGGAAGGCACCTTTGTCTCTCAAACGAAGTACACCAAGGACTTATTCAAGAAGTTCAATATGCAAGAATGCAAAGGTATGACTACACCCATGCCTACTAGTGGACATCTTGATTTGACCAAAGATGGTGAACCAGTTGATCAAAAAGTTTACCGCTCTATGATTGGTTCATTATTATATGTATGTGCTTCACGTCCCGATATCATGCTAAGTGTGTGCATGTGTGCACGATATCAAGCTGCTCCTAAGGAATGTCATCTTAAGGCCGTGAAAAGGATAGTGAGATACTTAATACATACACCAAATTTTGGCATTTGGTATCCAAAGGGGGCTTCCTTTGATCTTGTTGGCTACTCCGACTCGGACTATGCCGGTGACAAGGTTGATAGAAAGTCCACTTCGGGTACTTGCCAATTCCTTGGTAGATCTCTTGTGTCTTGGTCTTCCAAGAAACAAAACTCGGTATCCTTATCCACCGCCGAAGCGGAATACATTGCCATTGGTTCATGTTGTGCTCAATTACTCTGGATGACCCAAACTCTTAAAGATTATGGGATATATGTGAAACATGTTCCATTAATTTGTGACAATGAAAGTGCTATCAAGATTGCTCACAATCCTGTGCAACACTCTCGAACTAAGCATATTGAAGTTCATCATCATTACATTCGAGATCACGTTGGTAAGGGTGACATAAACCTTAAGCATGTTCGCACCGATAAGCAATTAGCGGATATATTCACCAAACCACTTGATGAGAAAGTGTTTTGCAGGTTAAGTGGTGAATTGAACATCATTGATGCTTCAAACTTGGAGTAGGAACTCCATTGGATACATACAAGACTTGAGCTTACGACTAATCACTTGATATTTCTCCTATGATGATTATCTTATGTCTTGAAAATTTGCATCTTGCATGTTATCTAACCCTTGTAGGTACTTGGATGAATCTAATTCTATGAGATTGCAACTCACTCACATCTTGAGCAATCTCTACATCACCAAGTCTCTACACAATGGCAGTTGATGACAAGGAAACATGAAACCTTTCAAACATATCGTTTGGCAAATTCTATGTTGAGTTTCATGATTGTCATGTTGGATACACAAGTGCTCTTCCTTGCGAAAACTAACCCATGTAGGTAGATGAACTCAAAATCCAAAGGGTGCTCCCAACTCTTGATGGGCTACATCAACCTTGAGCAACCCACACAAGTTCAACTACATGATCAAGATCAACACCGCCATCCAAGGTATGTTATTCCATCTTAGAGTAGCTTTACTCCAATTCATGAGTCAAAGCAACTCGACAAGATGTGAATACATCAAGATACTTAAACGAAAAATGGTAACCCCATTTTGAGCTTAAACGATGAGTACGACCTATGATCAAGTGATCTCACTTGACTCCTAAGTCAATATACTCTAACATAGGTGACTTTGTCACCGCCCAACTCTAGATGAAGTTCTCTTGTGTTCTTTTCTGTGTTCTTGCATTTGTCTCATGCATATTTGTTTCCCCTTCCAAAAAAACTTCATCTAGATCTTTTAGTTTCTTTTCTTTGCTTTTTGATCTGCATTTTCTGCATCCAATTCATTGCAAATCTTTGTGAGATCTTATTTGTCCAGTGAGCTGAAATGACAAGTGTTTTCTCTATGATGAACTCGGTTCCACCGGTTTCATGTCTCCGGTCTAGCCGAAGATTTTTGGAGCAACCTAAGCATATAACTCGGTGACATCAATTTCACTATAGGAAAAACATTTTGCCATTTATTCCTACTTTATTCTTGTTCCAGCTCCACTCAATGAATCTTGTCCTCTGCAAGCATCACATTTACCTTAATGCTTTGTACTGTGATTCAAGGACCGAACCCATTCACAACAAATTCCAGAAAACCCTTCTTGGAAATTGATGTCAAAGGGGGAGAGAGAGATCACATCAAAGCTTAATCATATCTCTAGGGGGGGAGATCTCTAGGGGAGGGAATACTCTAGGAAAGAGTAATCTTCAAGGATCCCAGATGCTTGATGTTCAAGAGGAGAGATGCCACATGTCTTCTTGGGGGAAAGACATGTTCATATGTGCTTATTTGCATTAGCTCTGTTCATTTGTTTCTTTGAGCTCTGTTTTTATGTTCCCTATCTTCTCCCAGTATCCCATGCTAGATTCAGGGGGAGCAAGACATCCAAGGGAAAGAAAAATTATTAAATTCATTGCATATCTTTCTGTTTGGGGACATGTCAATATCTATCGTGGTACTCTGTACTCGCTCTACATGTCGTCACAGTCTTGGTACTCTTGTGGTTTCTTTTGTTTGCTCTAGCTAGTGGGTGCATCTGTGTTATCTAACCTTGTTTACGCAGGCTCATCCCATCCTAGCCAACTCAAGACCACAAGGTAAGTATATGCATCATAGTCATGTGTATGAGAAATTCTTGCTGATGTACATACTATTTGCAAGAAGGACTCATGGGCATGAAGGTACATTTCCCATATTCATATCTTTTGCCCTGATGCATATAGCCAAGATACATGTAACACATTGCTACTCTGTCATGGTTATGCTCTCACATGCTTCTATATTCCATATTCACATGATTGCATACATGTAGAGGGAGCCTATACTTGTTACATGTCTTTCCAAATCTTTACTTGCTATTCCCTATATCTTTATCTAAAGCTTTGATGTGTGTTGCCATCACTTACCAAAAAGGGGGAGATTGAAAGCACAAGTGCTCCCTGGGTGATTTTGATAATTAATGACAACATATCTCTTGTTGGACTAACACCTTTAGCTAGTATGTTTCAGATAAGTTCAACAATGAAGTGGCATGTACTAGAGGATGTGGAACCCCTTCAAAATGCTAAGGACAAAGGATTGGCTCAAGCTCCAAGCTCAAGACTCTACATTTTCGTTTTTAGTGATCCAAGATCACATTGAGTCTATGGGAAAGCCAATACTATTAAGAAGGGATGAGGTGTTGCTTAATGGCTTGCTTGCTCAAAGTGCTTAGTGATAGGCTCCAAAACCCTCAACTACCTTCCCACATCCACATATGTCCCACACCAAATATCCAACTCGGCCCCACCGATTCTTTCTATCCGGAGCCACTGAGTTCAGTTGACATAGCCACTGCCAGAAACCCTAATCAGTTCGGTCTCACCGATGGGATCTCGGTCTCACCGAGATAGGCTTGCAAACTCTCTGTTACCTGTTGCAATATTTTCGGTCCCACTGAGATATGCAATCGGCCCCACCGAGTTTGCTTGACAAACTCTCTGTTTCGCTTATTACCCAGATCGGTCCCACCGAGTTTGAGTAATCGGTCAAACCGAGTTTTGGATTTACCCTAACCCTAGCACATCGGTTCTACCGAGTTGATCCAGTCGGTCCCACCGAAAACCCTAACAGTCACTAGATTTGCTGAATCGGTCCGACCGAGTTTATCAATTCGGTCCCACCGAGATTGGAAAGTTGTGTGTAACGGTTAGATTTTGTGTGGAGGATATATATACCCCTCCACCCACTCTTCATTCATGGAGAGAGCCATCAGAACATACCTACACTTACAATACGCATTTTCTGAGAGAGAACCACCTACTCATGTGTTGAGGCCAAGATATTCCATTCCCACCATATGAATGTTGATCTCTAGCCTTCACCAAGTTGCTTTCGACTCAAATCTTCTTTCCACCAAATCCAAATCCTGTGAGAGAGAGCTGGGTGTTGGGGAGACTATCATTTGAAGCACAAGAGCAAGGAGTTCAGCATCAACACACCATTATTTACTTCTTGGAGAGTGGTGTCTCCTAGATTGGCTAAGGTGTCACTTGGGAGCCTCCGACAAGGTTGTGGAGTTGAACCAAGGAGTTTGTAAGGGCAAGGAGATTGCCTACTTCGTGAAGATCTACCGCTAGTGAGGCAAGTCCTTCATGGGCAATGGCCATGATGGGATAGACAAGGTTGCTTCTTCATGGACCCTTCATGGGTGGAGCCCTCCGTGGACTCACGCAATCGTTACCCTTCGTGGGTTGAAGTCTCCATCAATGTGGATGTACGATAGCACCACCTATCGGAACCACGACAAAAACATCCGTGTCTCCAATTGCGTTTGTATTCTCCAAACCCTTCCCCTTACATTCTTGCAAGTTGCATGCTTTACTTTCTGCTGCTCATATACTCTTTGCATGCTTGCTTGATATGTATTGTGTTTGTTAAACTTGTGCCAAAACTCCAGTTCAACCTAAAGAAATTAAAAACTGCAACTTTTGGTACTTAGTGTATAATCAACCCCCTCTAGACACCTCTTCTCGATCCTTTCAGGCATACCACAAAATGGAGGAAACGTACTTGTGTTGGAGTGCTACGGTCGAAACGGGGGTATTGTTCATCGGGAGGGGTGTGGCATACCGCAAAACGGGACTCCATGGGATACTGTTCATCTCCACCGTTAACCCCCTCCAGCCTCCATGGGCTACTGTTCATCCACCGTCGACCTCCTCTAGCCTCCACCTGCGACTGTTCATCCACGGGCTCCTGTTCATCCACCCTCCACCGCACGCTACTCCACCGGCTACTGTTCAACCAGCCCTCTCCATGGGCTCCTAATCAACCACCCCTTCACGGGCTACTGTTCATCCAACCCTCCACCATCTACTGTTCATCCAGCCCTCCACGGAGTGGTCCTGTTCATCCTGCCCTCCACGGGGTCCAGTTCATCTAGCCCCAACCGGCTCGATCGGTCGGGGTCCTGTTCATCCAGAGGCAACACCACAGGGTCCTATTCATCCAGCGCCACCGGGAACT
>NC_041384.1:253410412-253470871 GCF_002162155.2 Triticum dicoccoides | reverse complement strand
TCACTGTTCATCTAGAGGCAGCACCGATCGGCTTCAGTTAGCAGCAATAGTGAAGGAATCGCTCAATCGGGTTCAGTTAATAGCCATCGATCGATCGCTCGGGTTCAGTAATGCGTAGCCTGCAGTGCAATCGCTCGGGTTCATTTAGAACCCAACGCCTCGCTCGGGTTCAGTTAGAGCCCAATGCCTTGCACCCACGCGCGTGCGTGTACGAGAGAAACACGCATCGCTCGTCCCCGACCACCCACCGTAACCGGGAACACCCCGATATTTTCCTCGCCCTCGCTTCAACCATGGTTTTTTCCGTCATGGACGGCCCAAAGAATGTCATACAGCTGCGTGTCTGGCCCACCCAGGACGAAAAGCCCATTTTTGTCATAGAAGTAGGACCCCACCACATCTATGATGATACCAAGTTTTGTCACAACAATCACCATAGAAGTGTCATAAGTATGACAGAAAAAGAATTCGTTCGGCCCAAAATGTCACGGATGTGTCTTTTTTTGTAGTGTGTTTTCACGTTAGAAATCGGAAACACAAGTATTATTGAAACCGTGGGCGTTCTACTTACCAATTACATGCCGCCACGCGTCCCTTTTTTATTGGCTAGGAGGTGCCGTGCGGCGTAGCTATTTGAGTACGGGAGGCGTGCAATCGGACCCCTGCGCATGCTCATCGGGAGGAGAGCCCTTTGACCTCTACCCACCACGCACCTCCCTCCCGACATCTCCATTAATGGCGCCCGAGCCCCTCTTCTATGGCGTGGCTATATGTCTCACTGGACTGAGATTTAAGAGAGAAAAATGAAAATCTGAAAAGAAAGTTCTGCACGGATCTTGATGTAAGATCCGATGGACCTATATAGCATCGACTGTGACTTATAGCAAGCATGATGAATATAAGGATGATGACAATGGATAATAATTGTCTTACATATTTAGGAACATAAATAAAAAGCCCGCAAAAAAGGAACATAATTAAAAAAAGCCACATGCGGCAACGCCCGAAATACACAAGGGCAAAAGAATAAGGAAGGCAGCGATCTGGCTCACAGATCTCTACTTTCTCGATGCATTGCTGTAGGCCGCGGGAACTAGTCTCCAAGGCGAGCGGCAATGAGCTCTTTCTTGTCCTCAAGATGCTGCTTGAGAGCATCCATGGATTCCTCCACCAGCCTTCTGTGCTTGATGCACAACATGGCATTCTCGTCCATAAGTTTCTCAAGGTTGATGTCGGTCCTCTTCAACAAGGCAGTGGTCTCCTCCTGCTGCTCCACACTTCCGACGATCTTTGCCCTGAGCAGGTCGCGCTTGGCCCGGAGCTTCGCATTGCTCTCATTTAGTTTCCGAATGACGCCAGTAGCCTGTTCAAAAGAGGCTTTCATGTCTTCCTGCAACCTCGCCCAGCCGGAGATCTGATCCATCTGGCTATGGGCGATCGCATGTATGCGCCTGTAAGAGTCCTCGCCTACCCGCGAGATATTTTCCCAGGCTGCCGCGGCGTGGGAGGACATCTCTGCGGCATTCGCGGCGCGGTGGGACATCTCTTCTGCTTCCACGGCACAGCCAGACCAGTCTGTCGCATCGACGGCGCGACAGGACATGCGTTCTGCTTCGGCGGTGCGGCGAGACATTTGTGCTGCCACAGCCGCGCGGCAGAACATGCCGGCTGCGTTTGCGGTGAGGCGGGACATCTCTCGTGCTTCCGCTTCCATGCTCGCATCTCCCTGTTGGCAATCTCTCGACCCAGAACTCATGCTGGCCATGGCCGACACAAGGGAACGATGATGAATGACTTGTTTGTTTTTGTGGATGAGGAGTTGAGGAGGAATGTGCAGTCATCTTGGAGTAGTAATATTTATAACCTAGTACTAATATGCTCCTAAGTGGGAAACCGTTTAGGTTTTGATTGGTGTCAATATGTTTGCAATTTGGAATGTGACAGGACGCATGCTCAAAATTTACTGACGGTTATAAGTGCGACACTATTCCCGGAAGGCGTAACGTGGGCACGTATGCCTTCTCGGCCGCGTACGTGGTATTTCCACCATAGGGTGCACCGCAATAGGCAATGTCAGCACATGTCTTGTTCCAACAACCGTGCGCGCTTGTTATTACCATCACGCACGCTTCTTTTAATTAGAATGGGTGTGCCCGTGTAGCGCACACACGTTGATCTATCTAACTGTTTCAGTTTCTTGTGGCTAATCGCAAACAGTTCATCCGTGTGAAGTGTATGCCATCAATCACAGACACCTTGATTTGGATGACCCATTTCTATTCTATTTCCTAATCACAAACAGTTAATCCTTCTGAAGCGTATGCCCTCAATCGCACACACCTTTATCTAGCTACCCGTTGCTATTGTTCCTCCTCATCACAAACAGTTCATCCGACTGAACTGTATGTTGTATATCGCACACGCCTTCATCTGGCTGCTCGTTTCTTTTGTTCCGGCTCACCGCAAATAGTTCATTGAACTAAATCGTATGCCATGCATCACACACGCAACTAAAATCTGAATTGTGTTTGATGGCTCCGCCATCGCAAACGTTTTGCACTTTTTTGACGGTTCATTTACACCACCGTTTGCGATTATTGCATCGCACACAGTTTCGTCGAAGGGTCTCTAATCATAGTGCCACGTTAGCAGCATCCTATAGTAGTTGGTGCGGTGACGAGTACGACTATGGAGCAACAGAAGGATAAAGATTTGGAGGCGAGCGACACGATGATGAGCAATGATGAGAGTGATGATGTGCCATCTTTGGCCTTCATCCACGATGAGAGTGATGATGTGCCATCTTCGGCCTTCATCCACGACGACGACTATGAGATGGTTGACCATGGGATTTTCCCTTCGACCACGGTGACGTATGATGACTTGAGCGACTTTTGCCACCATATTGAGAGTGAGAGTTGTTGGGGAACATAGCATGCAATTTCAAAAAAATTCCTACAATCACGCAACAAGATCTATCTAGGAGATGCATAGCAACGAGAGGGGGAGAGTGTGTCCACGTACCCTCGTAGACCGAAAGCGGAAGTGTTAACTTAACGCGGTTGACGTAGTCGAACGTCTTCGTGATCCAACTAATCAAGTACTGAACGTACGGCACCTCCGAGTTCAGCACACGTTCAGCTCGATGACGTCCCTCGAACTCTTGATCCAGCAAAGTGTCGAGGGAGGAAGATTGTCATAATCGTGATTTTGAATCGGATCGGAGCTCTGATGGTAGAATCGTAAATCGTAGAATCTTCACTACCAGGATCGTAGAAACGTAGATTTTATGACCTAAAACCGTAGAATCAGATGGGTAAGTTTGGATCATAAAGTCGTAGAATCGTATAATAGAATTGCGATTCTAACAACCTTGCGAGGGAGAGTTTCGCCAGCACGATGGCATGGTGATGGTGATGTGATCCGCATAGGGCTTCGCCTAAGCACTACGACAATATGACCAGAGGAGTAAACTGTGGAGGGGGGCACCGCACATGGCTAAGATAACAATTGATGTGCTTTGGGGTGCCGTCCTGCCCCCCTATATAAAGGAGGAGGGGAGGAGGCCGGCCTAAGGGGGCATGCCATGGGGGGAAACTGACTAGGACTCCTAGTCCAAGTTGGCTCCCCTTCCTTCTTTCGGAGGGGCAAAAGGGGGAAGGAGAGGGAGAGGGGGAGGAAAGGGGGGCCGCGCCCCCTCCCCTTGTCCAATTCGGATAGCCCAAGGGGGGCGCCCCTCCCCTTGTCCAATTTGGACATCCCATGGGGGGGGGCACCCCTTGTGGGATCCCCTCTCTCTCCGCTATGGCCCATGTTGGCCAATTACTTTCCCGGGGGGTTCCAGTAACCTCCCGGTACTCCGAAAAATACCCGAAACACTTAGGAACCATTCTGGTGTCCGAATACCATCATCCAATATGTCAATCCTTACCTCTCGACCATTTCGAGACTCCTCGTCATGTCCGTGATCTCATCTGGGACTCCAAACAATATTCGTCACAAAAACACATAACTCATAATACAAATCGTCATCAAACGCTAAGCGTGCGGACCCTATAGGTTCGAGAACTATGTAGATATGACCGAGACACATCTCCGATCCAGAACCAACAACGGAACCTGGATGCTCATATTGGTTCCTACATATTCAATGAATATCTTTATAGGTCAAACCACAATGACAACATATGTTATTCCCCTTGTCATCGGTATGTTATATTACTTGCCTGAGATTCGATCGTCGGTATCCTCATACCTAGTTCAATCTCGTTACCAGCAAGTCTCTTTACTCGTTCCGTAATACATCATACCGCAACTAACTCATTAGTCACATTGCTTGCAAGGCTTATCGTGATGTGCATTACCGAGAGGGCCCAGAGATACCTCTCCGATACTCGGAGTGACAAATCCTAATCTCTATCTATGCCAACCCAACAAACACCTTTCGAAGACACCTGTAGAGCATCTTTATAATCACCCAGTTGCGTTGTGACGTTTGATAGCACACAAGGTGTTTCTCCGGTATTCGGTAGTTACATAATCTCATAGTCAAAGGAATATGTATAAGTCATGAAGAAAGCAATAACAATAAAACTTAATGACCATTATGCTAAGATAAAGGATGGGTCTTGTCCATCACATCATTCTCCTAATGATGTGACCCCGTTCATCAAATGACAACACATTTCTATGGTCAGGAAACTTAACCATCTTTGATTAACGAGCTAGTCAAGTAGAGGCATACTAGGGACACTTTATTTTGTCTATGTATTCACACATGTATCAAGTTTCCGGTTAATACAATTCTAGCATTAATAATAAACATTTATCATGATATAATGAAATATAAATAACAACTTTATTATTGCCTCTAGGGCATATTTCCTCCAGTCTACCGCTTGCACTACAATCAATAATCTAGATTACATTGTAATGATTCTAACACCCATGGAGTCTTGGTGCTGATCATGTTTTGCTCGTGGAAGAGGCTTAGTCAACGGGTCTGCAACATTCAGATCCGTATGTATTTTGCAAATCTCTATGTCTCCCTCCTTGACTAGATGGCGGATGGAGTTGAAGCGTCTCTTGATGTGTTTGGTTCTTGTGAAATCTGGATTCCTTCGCTAAGGCAATTGCTCCAGTATTGTCACAAAAGATTTTCATTGGACCCGATGCACTAGGTATTACACCTAGATCGGATATGAACTCCTTCATCCAGACTCCTTCATTTGCTGCTTTCGAAGTAGCTATGTACTCCGCCTCACACGTAGATCCCGCCATGATGCTCTGCTTGGAACTGCACCAACTGATAGCTCCACCATTGAATATAAATACATATCGGGTTTGCGACTTAGAGTCATCCGGATCAGTATCACAATGGTACACGTTGGTGCTAAATAAACGGTTTTTAACCCCTTTTTGTGACGACAGTCGGAACCGTCGCCAAGTGAGTGTGGGCGATAGGGGGGTCCTTCCCACACGACCGAGAAACCATCGAGGACATGCCCTCCTAGCACACACCCTTGGCAAAATGAGGTCGTGTGCGACTGGCGAGCACTCAAATACAGAAATACGTGCAGTAGTGCAAAAAAATACAATTATATAGGCGAAATCATTTCTGGTCATAAGTACATCCCACACATTCAGTCACCGGTAAACGTTTCCGTTCGTATATACATCCCGCACAGTCACTCCAAGGAAAACGTTGGCGAAAGGTGGCGTAACGCAAATAGTTTTCAAGAGAATGTCAAGTGTGATTGTTCATGGATCCAACATGGTTTATTCCGAGAAACTGTGTGCATTGCCTGAGGTCATCGCCCACGATGTTTTCTCATTAACCGTTTGCAATAGGAAAACCCAATTTGCAAGCTAATTGTCCAATTAGTGAGCAAATTGCCCTATTATTAATAATCCATTTACTATTCTAATTGACATTCATATTAAGCACATAATATATTCCATTTCCATATTAAGGAAACAGGATTTCATAATTGAAATACATCGGAGTACAACATGATATAGCTTCAGCACTCAGCTACCCCATTACACAACTGCACCAGCAGCAAGTTTCACATGCAACTTCTAGAACCTTTCGAAATTAGCATCATAGACGGTACATAGAGAGATGCATCTGATCTGGAAAACTGCTGAAGCGGAAGGTGAATATTGAGCCTTCATTCATGTTGAAGGTCTTTGCAACTTTAGGCCAGTGCCTGTGGATGATTGATTGTCCATCCTTTGACCTCTTCAGGAACACTTCAATATTGAACTGTGGGTGTTGTATGAAAACTTTCCTCGCCTCCTGACCATAGAGGTGGTTTGAGAGGTAATCATCAGTGAACCCTGAAAACAAGGATGTGTATAAATATCGTCTCTATATTGTAAATGGGGCAAATGAATAAAAAAGGAAAGGTATAATAGTTAGTACCATCTTGTAAACCTCAGTGCTTCCCATTGTTTCCCTGCAACACATATAAGGTAGTTAGTCATCAGGTTAAGTAAGGGTTCGCATGCTATCAGTAAAATATGTTGATGAAAAATAAGCACATTGCAGATTCATCAAATTAATTCAAGCCACATGGAAAACCCATTTATCCAAACCAAGCATGATTACGAACTAGGAAATATAGCACTTGTATATCTATACCTACTAATAAAGCAAGGTGCGTTCCTCCAATTTTTTCATCCATTCACCATTAAAAGATTTTTTTTCTATCTGAGGTGGTACTAAACTTTTTCCGTCGTCTGTTAGCAAAGGAAAAACGATTTCTGTAGAATTACATGCGTGGGCCGCGCGAGCTATGGCCCAGTAAAGTCAGCCCAGTTTTCCCTTCCCACGCAGCAATAAAAAATCATATTTCCCGCACAATGCGACAAATAGTTTAGTTACGCACAGAGCGCCCAAGACTCGGCGGCCCATTTCTGTCTGTGTTCTGTTCCAATATTTCTTTTTATGTTCCTTTCTCTTTGTAGTTCCTGTTTCTTTTTTATTTTCCCCATTCTATGTCTACTTTTCACCTTTTTCCAAAATTCGAAATTTTCAAAAAATGTATGCAATTTCAATTTTTATTCAAAATTTCGTAAAATGTTATGAATTAAAAAAATGTGTTCCTATTCTAAAAAATGTTTGGATTTCTTTTGTCATGCCAATAATTGCTCAAAATTTAAAAAAAATACTCCCATTCTTCTAAAAAATGTTCTTATTTAAACAAACAAGATTAAAAAAATATCATTTGACAAATGTTCCAAATTCGAATAATATTTTGTTTTAGCGATATGTGTAAAAATTGACAATAATGTTTGCATTGAAGAAACACATTTTTCAAAATTCTTCTGAATTTTCAAAATATATTCCCATTTTCAAAAATTGTTCACAACTTAAAAAATAATAGTATTTTTGTAAAGGTTCGTGTTTTAAGAAATTTATGTGAATTTCCGGAAATGTTCCGTTCAAATTTTTTGATCTATCTTTGTCTTAAAATCTATGGAATTTTAAAAAAATTGTTCGTAATTTGGAAGATTTTTCATGTTGCCAATTATATTAGGTAATTCATGTTATGAATTCCAAAATTGTGTTCATTATAAAAACTTTTTACAATTTTAAATTTTTTGTCATTCCAAATTTTAGAAATTACTCGAATTTTTTGAAAAAATATTTGTGTTTTTGCCGAATTGTTGAAGATTTAAAAAAGTTACAAAATTTAAAAATATTCTTCTTTTAGTGATATGTTGAGAGAGTTGAAAATGTTTTTTGCATTAAAAGGCACATTTTCTAAATTTCTTCTATATGTTCAAAATATGTTATCATTTTCCAAAATTGTAAACAAATTAAAAAAATATCATACTTTATAAAACCTTCATGCTTTTAAGAAATGTTTGTGAATTTCAACAAATGTTCCGTTCAAAATTTTGTTGGTGTTTTTTGAAATGTACGGAATTTTCAAAAAAAATGTTCGTAATTTGGAAAATTGTTCATGTTGCCAAGTATATTTGGCAGTTGATAGTAATCAATGTCTGAAAAGATTAAAAATAAATAAAAATGTTTTGAAGCGGACGTTGCATTATATTCTTCAATGTTCATGCTGACCATTGGTTAGCAGGATGTGTTTGTTTTTGTGGCTAGCAACATGTGGTCGGCTCTTTAAGGTAGTGGTTTGATCACTCCCATCCTTGGCTGCTCCTCATCTCGCACATCGAGCTCAGTTGGCTTGTCCAGAATAAGAGGTGCCATAAATTATTAACAATGATAGCTTCCATATGCCAATAAAAAACAATATGCAGGTTAATTGTAATTCAAAGAAATTGTGGGCATGTGTAAATACAACAGAATCTACTGGTTTGGCTCTAATTAAAGGGTGCCATGCTGAACTAGAGAATACGGTCATGTCAGGATCTTGATCCATTCTTATATTGAGCTAGAGGCATTATTATCCCGTTGCAACGCACGGGCATGTGTGCTAGTGTTTCTCATGTATTAAGTGCAGCCAAATTCGATTTATTTCTCACATGGTATACAATAACAGAATGCAGCCACAACAATTGAACATCGCATTGCAGAATTGAACCAAGCAGTTAACTAAACATGACAACAAATGAACCAAACATTAACTGGGCACCAAATTGCATAATATAACATACTCGTAATAGAAGATCAGGTAGTTAACCAAACCAAGCATGCATAACAACTTGGAAATATTGCATCCTGAAGAATTGAACATCACATTTGCAGAATTGAACCAAGCAGTTAACTGAACACCACATTGCATGACATATAGAACATATACACTATAGCAGAAGATTGCGTGGTAAAAGTAGATATCACAATTCACTAGAATTTGTTAAGGAAAGGCAGCAGCTAGCAAACTGAATATGGGTCCTTATAGTGAGCTAATAAGACAAGCTACTCCTCATTGTCGGATATAATGATGACCATTGGCTCCTTGGACATGGAAGAGGGCGAGGCCTGCACATCGTGGTTGCCCTCGTTGTAGTGGTGAGTTGCCTGAGCCGCGCCGGGCACCAATCTGCTGGCTCTCGAGATGAGGTAAGCACGTGCACGCTGAGAAAATACCTCATAGTCTTCGTCGAAGGCACTGATAGTGGCCTTGAGAAAACGCCACGAACTGTCGTTTAAAGAAGCCAACCGCGTCGGGGCGTTGGCGTGCGAGGCGTCAACGGTGTCCTTGATGGAGAGGTTCTCCTCCAAGATCTGGGGGTCGGCACGAATGGCAGCCATCATGACCTCATCCGTGCATGCGACCGCGATTTGCTTCTCTGCTGCCAAATGCTCCTTGAGATCCTGGCTATACTGCGTGCACCATGGCTTAGGTCGGTGCTTATTTGGTGGAGGGGTCGATGATTTGGGTGGAAGGTTTCGCGCTCGCGCCGACGGTTGGGGCATGTGGGATGTGGAAGGAGGAGGACGATAGGTGTCAGGTGTGGATTACCTGCTTGGATAGGCGAGGCCGAGCAGTGTGAAGGAGGGTCGCCGGTGAGGAGGCGGCGCTACAAGCAAGGGGTGAAGGATTCAACCTAGAAAGGAAGGCGAAAACACGGGAAACGTGGCTTTTGGTAAGGGGGAGGGGGCGGGGAGGTAGATATTTCCACGGAAGCCAAAAATTTGGAATCGCTTCAGCGAAAAAACTGGCGCGCAAAGTGTCATCAGACACGGTCCCCTATTCAGAGCGGCCTGTGGACTGTAGCCGTTGCACCAAGATATTTTGTGCTGCATCTCACACGGTTGGTTATAATAAACTGTGTGGGATCTACTTGATTTTTCGTCTCGATTTGAATTACATAATGGGGTCAGAGCGGCCATGGACGGTGTTTCAATTGCTAGACCTTTTATCTGAAGTGAACATGCAACTATATGTGTGTCATAAAAGAATAAGAATTATTCAGGGTTCGTTGGACATTTTTATGCATTAACTGATTTTTCAATGCATTTACGTGAATAATTCAAATTTGAACTACATGCACATGCTCCAGTGCATATAAATTGGTTGAAAAATCAAATCTTTTGTCCTTGGTTGCATGCTTAGGTCCCATGCAAGAAATGGGAATGAATGTCAAACACCCTGCCACCGTCACTCGGCCGCAAACATTGAGATACCTGGTTTTTAAATTCTAGTAAATCCAAAACTCGTCTGAAATTCATGAAACTTGGCATGCTATCATGGAGCGGCATCAACATGCCATGATAATGTTTTGTCCCATTCGGGGCAGGTTTTGCTATATGCTTCTCACAAACCAAAGCTTCTCACAAGAAGCATGATGGTTTCAGTAGGGAACGCCCCACCTTTGGGGACGAAACGATATCCATTGCCTCTTATTGCTTTCAAAACTTTTCTTGTGTCAACATAGAACAACAGGAGTGTTGTGTTATTTTTTGTGATTTTTTGGGGTTCGTTTGGACATTTTTATGCATTAAGTGAGTTTTCAATGCATTTATGTGCATAATTCAAATTTAAACTACATGCACATGCTCCAGTGCATATAAATTGGTTGACAAATCAAATATGTGTCCTTGGTGCATGCTTAGGTCCCATACAAGAAATGGGAATGAATGTCAGACACCCTGCCACCGTCACTCAGCCACAAACATTGAGATACCTGGTTTTTAAATTCTAGTAAATCCAAAACTCGTCTGAAATTCATGGAACTTGGCATGCTATCATGGAGCGGCATCAACATGTCGTGGTAATTTTTTTATCCCATTTGAGGTAGGTTTGGGTATATGCTTCTCATAAGCCAGAGCTTCTCACAAGAAGCATGATGGTTTCGGTAGGGAACGCCCCACCTTTGGGGACAAAACGATATCCATTGCCTCTTATTGCTTTAAAAAAATTCTCGTGTCAACATAGAACAACAGGAGTGTTGTGTTATTTTTTGTGATTTTTTGGGGTTTGTTTGGACATTTTTACGCATTAAGTGAGTTTTCGATGCATTTATGTGCATAATTCAAATTTGAACTAACATGCACATGCTCCAGTGCATATAAATTGGTTGAAAAATAAAATATGTGTCCTTGGGCGCATGCTTAGGTCCCATGCAAGAAATGGGAATGAATGTCAAATACCCTGCACCGTCACTCAGCCGCAAACATTGAGATACCTAGTTTTTAAATTCTAGTAAATCTAAAACTCGTTTGAAATTCATGAAACTTGGCATGCTATCATGGAGCGGCATCAACATGCCGTTGTAAATTTTTTGTCCGATTTGGGGCAGTTTTGGGTATATGCCTCTCACAAATTAGAGCTTCTCACAACAAGAATGACTATTTCGGTAGGGAACGTCCCACCTTTGGGCACGAAACAATATCCATTTCCTCTTATTGCTTCCAAATTTTTTCTCATGTCAACATAGAAAAACAGGAGTGTTGTGTCATTTTATGTGATTTTTTGGGGTTCGTTTGGACATTTTTATGCATTAACTGAGGTTAGAATGTATTTATGTGCATAATTCAAATTTGAACTACATCCACATGCTCCAGTGCATATAAATTGGTTGAAAAAACAAATCTGTGTCCTTGGGTGCATGCTTAGGTCCCATGCAAGAAATGGGAATGAATTTCAAACACCAGCGCACCGTTGATTGCCGGCAAAACATTGAGATACTTTGTTTTTAAATTCTAGTAAATCTAAAACTCGTCTGAAATTCATGAAACTTGGCATTCTATCATGGAAGGGAACCCGGCATTCTGTGGTATTTCTCGTGTCCATTTTGAGAGAAGGCGCACATGAATAATGACAGCAAACAAAGGCATTTTGAAAAAATAGCTGCCACTTTAATATCTCAAACGTTTGTATAATCCAAACCATGTGCGTTCTGTTAACCATTCACGTGACGCCACGTGTCTTGGTTTTAATGGCTATAGGAGGTGTCGTGAGGACAGCTGCTTGACTGAACGGGAGGCGTGCGAGTGCAGTCCGGTGCGCAGGCTCACCCGGAAGCGTACACGTTGTTCAACGCAGGATCTGTGTTTCTCATCAATGCAAATGGTTCAGATTACGGTATGCAAATTAAAGCCAGACTTTGGTGCTAAGCCAAGAGACACTGCGATTTGTCAAAATATGCAGCTAAAAATCAATAGCAATATCTATTTTTTGATACTAAAATTCAGTAATTAAGCATAGATTTCATTCATACTAGAGATTAAGCAGTCGTTCTCACCGGGAAGCGATACAGCCTTGGACCGCCGCCCGCGTCGCTCCCACTGGTCTATATTAATGGCGCTGCCGAGCGGCCGCACCCCCCATCCTCTCCACACACACAATTCCTCTCTCTCTCCGCCTGCATCGTCGACACCGCGCTGAGTCCTCAAAGCCATCATTGTACGAGGATGCCGCCGAAGCACCCCAACGGAGGGAGTGGCGACGCCGGGGCTGCTAAAGCACCGGAGCACGGCATGAATACGGAGATAAAGGTTTCCGTCCCCGTCGGCGAGGTGGAGAACGAGGCTGCCAACAAGCGGAGGCAGGTCGAGAAAGAACCGCAAGCGACTCCAACAGGCCTAGATTTCATCAACAACCTCCCCAATGATATGTTGATAGTCATTATATCCGTCCTCCCAATCAAATATCGGGCGAGGACAGCCACCCTTTCCCGGCGGTGATGCCCCCTATGGCTCCGCACCGCTGTCGACCTCCTCGACGTCTGCCATGGCTATCGCCAAAGCTTGGATGCATTCTCCCAGATTGTCACGCCCTCGATGCGGCTATATCTCCCACGTGTTGAAGCACGACTTAGAGGCATAACCGCATTGAAAGCAATGTCGCAAGTGAGGTAATCTTCACACAACCCATGTAATACATAAGGGAAAAATACATAGTTGGCTTACAATCGCCACTTCACACAATACATGAATAAAGCATTACATCAATCAGACACAATCAAGTTCCGACTCCGGAACCAAAATAAAAGAAGACTACCCCAAATGCTACACAGATCCCCGATCGTCCCAACTGGGCTCCACTACTGATCAACTGGAAACGGAACATCATGATGAACACGATCTTCAACTAGCTACTCCTTGAGCTCGGTTGCGTCACCTGCACGGTTTCATCGGCACCTGCAAACTGGTTTTGGAAGTATCTGTGAGTCACGGGGACTCAGCAATCTCACACCCTCGCGATCAAGACTATTTAAGCTTATAGGAAGGTTAAAAGGTATGAGGTGGAGCTGCAGCAAGCGACTAGCATATTTGGTGGCTAACATATACGCAAAAGAGAGCGAGAAGAGAAGGCAAAGCACGGTCGAGAAACTATGATCAAGAAGTGATCCTAGAACAACCTACGTCAAGCATAACTCCAACACCGTGTTCACTTCCCGGACCCCGCCGAGAAGAGACCATCATGGTTACACACGCGGTTGATGTATTTTAATTAAGATCAACTTCGGGTTTTCTACAACCGGGCATTAACAAATTCCCATCTGCTCATAACCGCGGGCACGGCTTTCGAAAGTTCAGTCCCTGCAGGGGTGTCCCAACTTAGCCCATCACAAGCTCTCACGGTCAACGAAGGATATTCCTTCTCCCAAGACAATCCGATCAGACTTGGCATCCCGGTTACAAGACATCCTCGACAATGGTAAAACAAGTCCAGCAAAGCCACCTGGATGTGCTGACAAATCCCGATAGGAACTGCACATATCTCATTCTCAGGGCACACCGGATAGGTCAAGCTACGAGTAAAACCAGCCCTCGAGTTTCCCTGAGGTGGCCCCGCAGGCTGCCCGTTTCGAGGCAAACTGTCAAGGGGTTCCCATTATAACCCAACCGTGTAAGGAACGCAAAATCCGGGAACATAACACCGATATGACGGAAACTAGGGCGGCAAGAGTGGAACAAAACACCAGGCATAAGGCCGAGCCTTCCACCCTTTACCAAGTATATAGATGCATTAATTAAAAAAGAGATATTGTGATATCCCAACAAAATATCCATGTTCCAACAAGGAACAAAACTCCAATCTTCACCTGCAACTACCAACGCTATAAGAGGGGCTGAGCAAAGCGGTAACATAGCCAAACAACAGTTTGCTAGGACAAGGTGGGTTAGAGGCTTGGGTTAACAATATGGGAGGCATGATAAGCAAGTGGTAGGTATCATAGCATAGGCATAGCAAAAGAGCGAGCATCTAGCAAGCAAATATAGAAGTGATTTCGAGGGTATGGTCATCTTGCCTGAGATACCGCAAGGAAGAAGAACGAGTCCATGAAGAAGATAAACGGACGTAGTCGAATGAATCCTCACAACACGACGTTATTGGAACTAACCCGAAGAAGCAACACCAGAAAGAAGCAAACAACATATTAAACAACCAACACATGAACATGGCATGATGCACAATCAAGTATGATGCATGTCCTGTATAATGAAGCACGGCATGGCAAAGTGCACAAACAATCCTACAAATTAAGTGGAGCTCAATATGCAACTTCGTTGCATATTTGACGAAACACCACATGACTTATTTAGTTCGATCTTGTTTATGTACTCAACAATATTAAATGTTGTTAGCATGGCAAGAGGTGAAGCATAACAAAACTATACTATATAATCAATTTAAATGGGGCCGGATATAACAAATAACGAATCCGGTAAATCCCCATATGTCTTAGTAATTTATTGCAACAAGAATATAAACATTTTAATTGTTGTTATCATGATGCGGATGACATGAACAAGTTTTATGCAATTTTTATAAAAAGTTGACATGAGTGTGATGAGAGCATTTGTCACCATGGTAGAAAGAAAGGGGTGCCACGGCGACGATAACAAAATGGTGCCATGGCAATGTTCCGATTCCGACAACTCAGTGAGACGTCGGTGCAAAAGAAAGTGTGGCGGGAGCGTGCAAAAGATGGTGGGGTGATCCTGGTTAGCGGGTTCCCACGAGTCAACGACGGCATGGCAACGAGGAGGAACCACTAACGTCCACGGGCGTAAACAACGACTAAACATGCATCTCATACAACACATGCTTTCGTCCACGGGTCATCATCTCGGCGGTTACACCTTCCGGGTGCATTCTCGGAGTGGTTCGGGCTCGTAGAGGAAGTAGAGGAAGTAGTCGTCCATGGCGACGGTAGTTGTACACAGGCCTTCGGCCACGGAAGTAGTCGTACAACATTTTCGTAGAGGGACTTGACGAATCCGAGCAACTTGGGTTCGACGGTGGTCGTTCACATCCATAGTCGCACAAGGTTCCGTAAATGTTCGGGGTCTCGGCGAGGAACTCGATGTTTCGGTGCGATGTAGGGGTACAAGTCGAAGGTCGTCGTGGTACTTGGTGTAACATAGGTCTCCGGGGTCGTCGGGTACGCATTCACATTATAGCCGTACACGTCGAGGGTCTTATTGGAACCTCGTCAACGTTCGAGATCCACCTTGAGGATCCGAAGAGGTACTTGGCGTCATGGTACTTGGGTCTTCGGACTTGCCATTCTCGGTTCTTGCGACGGTAGTCGTACTAGTCTGCGGTAGTGGAACTTGGTGCATCCAAGGTCTCCGTCGTACTGGTACACGCACGTAGATGAACTTGATGGGTCGTCGTCATCCTGGTACTTGGCGTTCTTGATGATCCCAAGGCTCTCGGCGAAGGCCACAGTACTCCTTGAAGGCACCAAGATGGTCTAGCAGCGGCAAGGGCGTCGAGGAGGACGTCCTCAGGTCAACGCGACCACGAAACAAAAAGGAGGAAGGGGATCAAGGCTAACACGCCTCCTCCGCCTGCTCGAAGCAGAGGCTAGGCCACGGTGCCGCTGGATCTGGTGAGATGAGGTCAGGAAAGGCTTGTTCTGGCCAGAGACGAGGCAACTTCTCCCCGTCCGGCAAGACGACAAGAGCGCGGGGACGACGGGTCTCAGCGACGAGAGGGTGCAGCACCTGCTGCTGCTGTCGGTGGCGACGAACTTGGAGGCGGGGCGGCGTGCAGAGCTTGGGGCGCGAGGGTGCAAGGCGGCGTGCAGGAGAGGCGGGGCGACGGTAGTTGTCGGGGACACAGGCTCGCGATGGCAGCGGCGGGCCGGCCTGGCACTATGGGGGCTGGCGGCCATGGGACCTGCTGCTCCTGCCAAAAACGACGAGGCGGACTTGCGAGACGAGGCAGCCATGGATCGGGCAAGCGCTGAGGCTCCTGGACCTGCGTGCGCCCGAGCGAGAGGAGAGAGAGCGTGGGCGTGGAGATCGGGAAGGGGAGTGGCGGCGCTAGAGCGAGATGAGATCGAGGGAGAGATGCGCTCGCGGGAGGGAGAGGGGAACGAGCTCCTAGAGGCATTGGAGGTTGAGTAGGGGAGCTAGAGGGGTTTTTGATTGGGCTAGGGTTAGAATAGGAGTGGGGGTGCCGGCTGGGCTTTGGTGCCAATGGGCCTGCAAGGCTGGTTGGGCTGCGGGGGAAGGATGGCCTGGACTCTCTCCTCCCTCTCTCTTTAAACACTTAAACCTTTAAGAGAAAAAAATAGAGAGAGGAAAAGAAAGAGAGGGTTAGGGAAGGATTTTGAGCATGGGGATAATTTTCCCGAACTCACAAAAATATGCTCGTTCTGAGAAAAATAGAAAAAGCCAGATCAAACAAAAGATTTCAAACTCATTTGAATTTAATTCAAATGGGCTTGAACTGGGACGAGGTTTTTGGAGTGACCAAAAATGATGAAATTCTAGGTGGAGCTCCGGAAAATGACAAAAGGATATAAGGCATGGTTAGAGAGTCAACACTTGAAGAAGAAAAGGCCGAAGGAATTAATATGCAAGTGTGTTACGGTTAATTCCAAATAAATGGAATATTTACTATAGCTCTCTAAATATCGAGATGATATGTTTTAAAGAGAATCACCATGTGAATTCCCTCGATTTAAATGGATCAAAGATCCATGCCATTTATTTAGTTGAGTTGCAAAAGGTTTATGAGATGATGGCATGATGACATGTTGCAATGCAAAAATAAAAGGGCAAGCAAAAATGAAACACACGGCGAAACCCGAAATATATGGAAGTCTTCTCGAGCATCGGTCTCGGGGCGTTACAACACTCCACCACTACGAGAGGATCTCGTCCCGAGACCTAGGATGGCACCGGATAGAAAACGGAAGAGGAAGAGGTAAAACAAAGTTGCTTCTTAGATCAATGAGTGAAACCAAAGAACCTTGCGAGGTTAAACAATTAGAAATAAGAATACAATGGAGAGGAACAAAGTTGAACACACTTCGTTAGAAAAGAATAACAAAGAACATTACTAGAATCTTGTAGGTTGAAAGACATAAGGAAAAGGGTTGCAATGGACAAGAAGTACATGCAAGCACTCCGGTAGAAACGAGATGTACAAGGAGCGATAAGGATCAATTACGACAACACTCTGGTTAAAACAAGATAGAGAGGGAAAAAAGAATGGTATAATTTGGGCGGCACTCCGATTGAAAATGGAAGGAATTGAACATGAACTTGACAAGATGAGAAGATACTTGATGAAATCAACAACACAGTGCCTCCGGAACTATTGAAAGAAAGGCACAATGGGTAAGAACGATTTTCAGACGGCACTCCGGTTGAGAAGGGGGCAAAAGTCGATAAAATGGGAGGAACTTGAAAAGAGGGCATGACACTCAGGTTAAATGGATAAGCAAAGGAAAGAACATGATCTTCACAATTCGAGATGATGAGTGAAGAGAGCAACATCACAAAGCCTCCAGAACAAAAGTAAGAATGGAATGGAATGAACGAAGGGGAACAAGATCTTGAGAGAGCACGCTTACAACAAATGCTAGAACGGAGTTGTTGGACTATCAACAACGAAAAGGATAAGCTTGTAGTGGGCTTATGGAGAACATCTCAAAACTATGAGGTGAAGTTCCGCCACTAACGGAAATAATAGACTGGATTGATATCAACAAGGAGACGAGAAACTTATTTCACCGGGAGGATAAATGAAGAACTTGGATCATTTATAAGCACCATAATTAGCAACAATCCTTAGGGAAAGTTTTAGGTGAAGTATAACCCAAGATAATTTCAAAGAAGAGATTGATGGATTAAAAGATGTCTTGAACGAAGAGAAAATGATGTATTTTTAGATATCTCACTCTTGATAACTTGTGAATCATGAAACATGAAGGGAAATTGTCAACAATGACATAACACCACCTCAAAAGATAAGGTAAAAAGAATTGCACTCCAAATTGCAAGATGAAGAATGCTTGAGCTCATCTGAAAAGAATCTCAATAAACTCATTGAGAAGGAATTAAATCCTTGATGAACCAATCATGTAGAACCTCCATGAAGAATTTCGGTAAGAAAAGAACGAACAAACGAAATGAGGGATGGAAAGAATAAGGTTGAAGCCTTGCAATGATTAAATGGAGCTTCATGACGAGATAATGCGGAAAACTTGCCACTCCGAAAAAGAAAAGATGAAGCATCTCGAATCGAGAAATGTGATATGATGAACCTCCGGAATAAGAAATTAATCATTTGGATGAAACAATAATAAGAATTACATTATGCTTATCCTTAATCAATTTAAATTGATGACAAGCAACGGATTTGGCATGCTACTTATTCTCGTAGAAAGGATTACGCGAGATATAGCGACAACTTGGAAAGGTCTTAAATGAACCACTGGTAGGATTTGGAAATAACAAATGGATTGATAGAAAAAACAACGAAATAGAATTCTTGAATGGACCACCGTAAGAATTGAAAAATGAAAGTGGCAAGGACACAAATCACCGAAAAGAATTGGAAAACGAATGATGATACTTGAGGGGATTTGATACATGAGGACGAATAGATCTCGAACTTATTAGAGAATATTTGAGTGATGCACTGGTAAGATTTGGATTACGAGAGCTAAAAGCTGGAGCGAATAATTCTGAGATGATGGCTTCTGAAGAAACAAAACTGAAAAGACTCTTGAATTGCTCCGGATAGGTGGAAAGAATTCTCACAATTGAAAAACAATTATCAGAGAATGGCAATAAGCTAGAATCGCGAATCTCTGAGAGAACGGATAAGATTTGGAGCTAAAACTCTTCTTCGGTCTTCAAAATCTGAGAATGACGACAAGAAACACCACCATGAATTGTAGAGATACTCCGGGATGAAAAATGGAAAGGTTGAGCCAACGATGAAAAGAATTTGAAAGATCTTGGAGAAGTCATTTGACTGACGATAAATCATTCTTATGTCAAACTTGGAAAAGAATTTGAGAGTAACTCCGGGAAGATTAGAGGAGTCAGGTAAGATCCTGGGTAAAGACCTGTGGGTTAGGGCCCACTCAAAAGAAACACCATTGAAATGATTTAAAGAGAGAGATTGCACCGGTTGAATTAAAAGACTTGAATGAGATAACATCCTTGAAAGATCTTGAACGAACGCAGAGTGGAAACACGAATCTTATGAGCTATCTTCGGCACTCCGGAACAAATGTATAGCAGGAGGTGAATGATTAAGAGGTGCACTGGCATGAGAAAACATTTGCAACAATGAAAGGAATCTGATCAACACCAAAAACTTGATTTGAATCCACCAGAGAAGAAAACAAACGAAGAATGATAAACTTGTAGAGCTTGAATAAGAAATCTGAGTCCTTGAAGAAAACAACGGGTGGGAGGGCGGGAAAACAAAGGCAATTTGGGACGGATGAAACAAACACCGTTGAAATGAATTGAATTGATCTTGCAGATGTTGAAAATGATCGGATCCACTTGAAGAGAAACACGCCGGTTGAGAAGGATTGACATGACAAACTCGATTATCATGAAGGATTAGTATTCACATAGGAGTATGAGAACACCACTTAGGAAAGGGTATGGAATCAATATTTGACTTTGAAGCAACTCGAATACCACAACTCAAAACAAAACAAATGATTGGCTTGCAAAATAAGCCGGAACAAACATATGATAGAGATTTCGTCCGAAGTTTTCGTGGTGGGGCCTACACGGGCTCGATCGTACAACACCATCATGTACAAGGCAGTGCACATGACATACGAAGCGTCCCCGAGTCAGCATAGCCAAGGACTCTTTAAGACACAATGAGACCACTGTAAAACCAACTGTGGATAGGCGGACCACTAGACGTCGAACCCCAATTTCATATCATACATCTGTCGGAAAGATATCCTAAGAGCTACTTGAATTCCCACTTATAAACTCCCGAAATTTTCCGGTTATGCAATCAGGTGTTGGGGATACAGGGGAAGCATAATATGTCACCCAAAACTAACAAATCCTACATCCATCTGTATCCATCCTTCAACACATAACCAAGAAACCTTTGGAAATCATTTACCTCAACCTTCGAAAAGCATCCATTATACGAGTTATGGCGATACTCCCGAACTCTCGCCCCAGTACTGGGTGGCGTCGAGGATATCTCACCAACAACTGCATAAAAGAGATTTTCGTTGTCGGCGAAACTCAGGTATTCCAGAACTGCAACGATAAAATTGTGACGACAACACCTCGGAGCTCAACTCCCCGGGATACTGCCACAACCCCTAAATGTCAGGAGGCACCAAGAACAATGTTCTCGTCACAAAACCATCGGAATGATTCCAAGATACCCGCGTGATCCTAAAATTTTTTTAGTGAAATTTTAGAAGAGAAGAGTCAAAACTCTACGTCAGGATGCCTCACCAGAGCGACGAAGGGACTGAGGGGTAAAAAGAATCCTACTCTCCGATATATATAATCCTATAAGACTCAAAACATTTTTCTAGACTCAACAATGCCAGCAATTCGATCAAGCAGGGGGCTCCTAAGTCGGGGAAGGCTCTAATTACCAACTTGTAACGCCCTCGATGCGGCTATATCTCCCACGTGTCGAAGCACGACTTAGAGGCATAACCGCATTGAAAGCAATGTCGCAAGTGAGGTAATATTCACACAACCCATGTAATACACCAGGGAAAAAATGCATAGTTGGCTTACAATCGCCACTTCACACAATACATGAATAAAGCATTACATCAATCAAATACAATCAAGGTCCGACTCCGAAACCAAAATAAAAGAAGGCTACCCCAAATGCTACACAGATCCCCGATTGTCCCAATGGGGCTCCACTACTGATCAACTAGAAATGGAACATCATAACGAACACGATCTTCAACTAGCTCCTCCTTGAGCTTGGTTGCATCACCTGCACGGTTTCATCGGCACCTACAAACTGGTTTTGGAAGTATCTGTGAGTCACGGGGACTCAGCAATCTCACACCCTCGCGATCAAGACTATTTAAGCTTATAGGAAGGGTAAAAGGTATGAGGTGGAGCTGCAACAAGCGACTAGCATATTTGGTGGCTAACATATATGCAAAAGAGAGCGAGAAGAGAAGGCAAAGCACGGTCGAGAAACTATGATCAAGAAGTGATCCTAGAACAACCTACGTCAAGCATAACTCCAACATCGTGTTCACATCCCGGACCCCGCCGAGAAGAGACCATCACGGTTACACACGCGGTTGATGTATTTTAATTAAGATCAACTTCGGGTTTTCTACAACCGGACATTAACAAATTCCCATCTGCCCATAACCGTAGGCACGACTTTCGAAAGTTCAATCCCTGCAGGGGTGTCCCAACTTAGCCCATCACAAGCTCTCACGGTCAACGAAGGATATTCCTTCTCCCAAGACAATCCGATCAGACTCGGCATCCCGGTTACAAGACATCCTCGACAATGGTAAAAACAAGTCCAGCAAAGCCACCCGGATGTGCCGACAAATCCCGATAGGAGCTGCACATATCTCGTTCTGAGGGCACACCGGATAGGTCAAGCTACGAGTAAAACTAGCCCTCGAGTTTCCCCGAGGTGGCCCCGCAGGCTGCCCGTTTCAGACCAACACTTAGAGAAGCGCTGGCCCGGGGGGTTAAAATAAAGATGACCCTTGAGTCTGCAGAACCCAAGGGAAGGTGGCGGGTTGTTAGTGCAAATGGTAAAACAAAGGTTGGGCCTTGCTGGAGGAGTTTTATTCAAGGCGAAATGTCAAGGGGTTCCCATTATAACCCAACTGTGTAAGCAACGCAAAATCCGGGAACATAACACCGATATGACGAAACTAGGGCGACAAGAGTGGAACAGAACACCAGGCATAAGGCCGAGCCTTCCACCCTTTACCAAGTATATAGATGCATTAATTAAATAAAAGATATTGTGATATCCCAACAAAATATCCAAGTTCCAACAAGGAACAAAACTCCAATCTTCACCTGCAACTACCAACGCTATAAGAGGGGCTGAGCAAAGCGGTAACATAGCCAAACAACAGTTTGCTAGGATAAGGTGGGTTAGAGGCTTGGCTTAACAATATGGGAGGCATGATAAGCAAGTGGTAGGTATCGTAGCATAGGCATAGCAAAAGAGCGAGCATCTAGCAAGCAAAGATAGAAGTGATTTCGAGGGTATGGTCATCTTGCCTGAGATCCCGCAAGGAAGAAGAACGAGTCCATGAACAAGATAAACGGACGTAGTCGAATGAATCCTCACAACACGACGTTATCGGAACTAACCCGAAGAAGCAACACCGGAAAGAAGCAAACAACATAATAAACAACCAACACATGAACATGGCATGATGCACAATCAAGTATGATGCATGTCCGATATAATGAAGCATGGCATGGCAAAGTGCACAAACAATCCTACAAATTAATTGGAGCTCAATATGCAACTCTATTGCATATTAACGAAACACCACATGACTTATGTAGTTCGATCTCATTTATGTACTCAACAATATTAAATGTTGTTAACATGGAAAGAGGTGAAGCATAACAAAACTATACTATCTAATCAATTTAAATGGGGTCGGATATAACAAATAACGAATTCGGTAAATCCCCATATGTCTTAGTAATTTATTGCAACAACAATCTAAACATTTTAATTGTTGTTATCATGATGCAGATGACATGAACAAGTTTTATGCAATTTTTATAAAAAGTTGACATGAGTGTGATGAGAGCATTTGTCACCGTGGTAGAAAGAAAGGGGTGCCACGGCGACGATAACGAAACGGTGCCACGGCAACGTTCTGGTTCCGACAACTCATTGAGACGTCGATGCAAAAGAAAGTGTGGCGGGAGTGTGCAAAAGATGGTGGGGTGATCCCGGTTACCGGGTTCCCACGAGTCAACGACGGCATGGCAACGAGGAGGAACCACTAACGTCCACGGGCGTAAACAACAACTAAACATGCATCTCATACAACACATGCTTTCATCCACGGGTCATCGTCTCTGCGGTTATACCTTCCAGGTGCATTCTCGGAGCGGTTCGGGTTCATAGAGGAAGTAGAGGAAGTAGTCGTCCACGGCGACGGTAGTTGTACACGGGCCTTCGGCCACGGAAGTAGTCGTACAATGTTTTCGTAGAGGGACTTGACGAATCCGAGTAACTTGGGTTCGACGGTGGTCGTTCACATCGATAGTCGCACAAGGTTGCGTAAATGTTCGGGGTCTCGGCGAGGAACTCGGCGTTTCGGTGCGATGTAGGGGTACAATTCGAAGGTCGTCGTGGTACTTGGTGTAACATAGGTCTTCCGGGTCGTCAGGTACATGTTCACATTGTAGCCGTACACGTCGAGGGTCTTATCGAAACCTCGTCAACGTTCGAGATCCACCTTGACGATCCGAAGAGGTACTTGGCGTCATGGTACTTGGGTCTTCGGACTTGTCGTTCTCGGTTCTTGCGACAGTAGTCGTACTAGTCTGCGGTAGTGGAACTTGGTGCATCCAAGGTCTCCGTCGTAGTGGTACACGCACGTATATGAACTTGACGGGTCGTCGTCATCCTGGTACTTGGCGTTCTTGACGATTCCAAGGGTCTCGGCGAAGGCCACGGTATTCCTTGAATGCACCAAGATGGTCTAGCAGCGGAAAGGGCATCGGAGAGGACGTCCTCAGGTCAACGCGACCACGAAACAAAAAGGAGGAAGGGGGTCGAGGCTGACGCGCCTCCTCCGCCTGCTCAAAGCAGAGGCTAGGCCACGGTGCCGCAGGATCTGGCGATAGGAGGTCAGGAAAGGCTTGTTCTGGCCGGAGACGAGGCAGCTTCTCCCCGTCCGGCAAGACGATAGGAGCGCGGGGACGATGGGTCTCGGTGACGAGAGGGTGCAGCAGCTGCTGCTGCTGTTGGTGGCGACGAACTTGGAGGCGGGGCGGCGTGCAGAGCTTGGGGCGCGAGGGTGCAGGGCGGCGTGCAGGAGAGGCGGGGCGACGGTAGTTGTCGGGGACGCAGGCTCGCGATGGAAGCAGCGGGCCGGCCTGGCACTGCGGGGGCTGGCGGCCATGGGTGCTGCTGCTCCTGCCAAAAACGACGAGGCGGACTTGCGAGATGAGGAGGCCATGGATCGGGCAAGCGCTCAGGCTCCTGGACCTGCATGCGCCCGGGCGAGAGGAGAGACAGCGTGGGTGTGGAGATCGGGAAGGGGAGTGGCGGCGCTGGAGCAAGATGAGATCGAGGGAGAAATGCGCTCGCGCGAGGGAGAGGGGAACGAGCTCCTGGCGGCGCTGGAGGTCGAGCAGGGGAGGGAGAGGGGTTTTTGATCGGGCTAGGGTTAGAATAGGAGTGGGGGTGCCGGCTGGGCTTTGGTGCCAATGGGCCTGCAAGGCAGGTTGGACTGCAGGGGAAAGATGGCCTGGACTCTCTCCTCCCTCTCTCTTTAAGCACTTAAACCTTTAACAGAAAAGAAAAATAGAGAGAGGAAAAGAAAGAGAGGGTTAGGGAAGGATTTTGAGCATGGGGACAATTTTCCCGAACTCACAAAAATATGCTCGTTCCAAGAAAAATAGAAAAAGCCAGATCGAACAAAAGATTTCAAACTCATTTGAATTTAATTCAAATGGGCTTGAATTGGGACGAGGTTTTTGGAGTGACCAAAAATGATGAAATTCTAGGTGGAGCTCCAGAAAATGACGAAAGGATATAAGGAAAGGTTAGAGAGTCAACACTTGAAGAAGAAAAGGCCAAAGGAATTAATATGCAAGTGTGTTATGGTTAATTCCAAATAAATGGAATATTTACTATAGCTCTCTAAATATCAAGAGGATATGTTTTAAAGAGAATCACCATGTGAATTCCCTCGATTTAAAGGGATCAAAGATCCATGCCACTTATTTAGTTGAGTTGCAAAAGATTTATGAGATGATGGCATGATGACATGATGCAATGCAAAAATAAAAGGGCAGGCACAAATGAAACACACGGCGAAACCCGGAATATATGGAAGTCTTCTCGAGCATCGGTCTCGGGGCATTACACAGATCCCCGGCAGTCATGATGGCCCAATCAAAGGCCTTATCACGGGCAAGTTCCATTCCAATGGCAAGGACCAAGCCAAGCTTGACGAGTGGTTCCGATCCCTCACCATAGATCAGCTCGAGAAGCTAAGTTATAATGATGGGCATATGCGCTTGCTGCCAACATTCGCGCTCCGTTTCGTGCCCATGCTGTGCCTCGCCAAGTTCATGAACTGCCATCCCCCTTAATGACGCGCCCGCTCTTTTTCTACCACGACTGAAGCACCTCGAGCTCGTCGTCATCCGCATCCCAAAGGATGACATGGAGCGCCTGCTCCACGGTTGTACTGAACCCGAGTTCCTTCGTCTTGAGACGATGAATTGGTCGAGTACCTGTCACATCACCTCCAGGACTCTCCAGACTGTTTATGTGTGTTGCTGGTGCTGCAACGAGAGATCACAAAAGGTGGACCACAATATGGTCATCTAGGACGCACCTTCACTTGAGAGATTACTTGTAGTTGATAAACAAGGTCCAACAAGAAACAATGTCATTTCTGCGTCGAAATTGAAAGTGGTGGGCTGCTCATCAGTCAAATACTACAAATTTTAGGTACAACCGTAGCCTTATATACCTCTCCTTTTTGATATCAACATTATTTGTAGTTTTGAAGATGTATGTTCGTCTGTCATCCAGCGAAGCTTCACCCAGACTCTGGGCACAGTGAAGGTCTTGGCACTAGAATCTGTTGGCCCCAACCTGGACCAAGTTGTCAGTTGCCTGAGATGTTTTCCGTGCCTGAAGAAGCTGTATATCGAGGTCATGTTCCTTGCCTGTTAAACGTTAACCATAAGGGAGTTCAATTTTTTTCACCTTTTCCCAAATTTACAATGACAATGTACTACGATTTCTGAAGGAATTTTGGAGGATTTTAGGACATACACCCCCACCCCATATTGGTTGTTTCATTCATATGGTTACAATCATTCATAAGCATTTCTCCTTTGGATTCATATGTACTAGTTTTCTTAGGGAATTTTTCATCCAATCCAACCTCTTGTGAAGAAGGCTACATGTTTTTAGATTGTAATCAAATGCCCATGTTATTCATGCCAGATCGAAGATCGCACGTTGGTGCATTTTACAAATCCTGCAAACCAAATGGGCGTGTAGCATTGTTCAAAACTGCATGTAGGCACTAAAACGTTCTCTTGTTTTGTAGATAATAATAGGCACGAAGGTGGATAATGTTTATAACGACAATCACATCGAATTCCTGGATCTGCATCTCTCAAATATTACTTTGAACTCCTACCGAGGGACCTTAACGGAGATTACACTCGCCAGGTTCTTTCTTGTTAGAGCAAAGGTGCTGAGGGTACCGAGGTTGAACACACATTTAATGAGGAAAGATGAATGGTATGATTATCAGAGCCGGCAGGTACTGCGGAATGGAAGAGCCTCCAAAAATGCCAAACTTCGTATTGGAAGAGCATATGGCAAAGCAATTGGAAGTCATTGTGTCAAACCCATACATGACTTGTCAGCGGCTGATCCCTTTTCAAAAATGACGCAGCTTGCAATGTTTGAATTTGGGCGTTGTAATCTTTGAATTTGAACCTTGCCATATTTATGGTATTTGTTATATTGAACCATTCATGTTCTGTTGTCTCAACGCAAACAGTTCATCCGAGTGAACTGCATGTCATATATCGCACACACCTTGATCTAGCCGACCATTTCTTTTGTCTTGGCTAATCACAAACAGTTCATCCGAGTGAACTATATGTTGTACATCGCACACACCTTTATCTGGTTGACCGTTCCTTTTGTATTGCCTAATCACAAATAGTTCATCCGAGTGAACCGTACGATGTACATCGCACACACCTTCATCTGGCTTCCTGTTTCTTTTGTTCCTCCTCATCGAAAACGGATAATTGAACTGAACTGTATGCCCAGAATCACACACGCAACTAAAATCTGAACCATGTTTGATGCATCCGTCATCGCAAATGTTTTGCACCTTTTTTGATGGTTTTTTACACCACTATTTGTGATTATTGCATTGCACACAGTTTCATCGAAGGGTTTCTGATCGTAGTGTCGTGTTAGCAGCATCCTGCAGTACTGTCAAAGCTAGCATCGACGTAACCATTTATGAAAAGCTCTTTGTCACCTCCATAAACAAGAGACATATCCTTAGTCATTTTCAGGTATTTCAGGATGTTTTTGACCATTGTCCAGTGATCCACTCCTGGATTACTTTGGTACCTCCCTGATAAACTTATAGCAAGGCACACATCAGGTCTGGTACACAACATTGCATACATGATAGAACCTATGGCTGAGGCATAGGGAATGACTTTCATTTTCTCTCTATCTTTTGAAGTGGTCGGGCAATGAGTCTAACTCAACTTCACACCTTGTAACACAGGCAAGAACCCTTTCTTTGGCTGGTCCATTTTGAACTTCTTCAAAACTTTATCAAGGTATGTGCTTTGTGAAAGTCCAAGTAAGTGTCTTGATCTATCTCTATAGATCTTGATGCCCAACATATAAGCAGCTTCATTGAGGTCTTTCATTGAATAATTCTTATTCAAGTATCCTTTTATGGTATCCAGAAATTCTACATCCTTTCCAATCAACAATATGTCATCCACATATAATATTAGAAATGCTACATAGCTCCCACTCACTTTCTTGTAAATACATGCTTCTCCAAAAGTCTGTATAAAACCATATGCTTTGATCACACTATCAAAGTGTATATTCCAACTCCGAGAGGCTTGCACCAGTCGATAAATGGATCGCTGGAGCTTGCACACTTTGTTAGCACCTTTAGGATCGACAAAAGCTTCTGGTTGCATCATATACATCTCTTCTTTAATAAATCCATTAAGGAATGCAATTTTGACGTCCATTTGCCAAATTTCATAATCATAAAATGCAGCAATTGCTAACATGATTCGGACAGACTTAAGCATCGCTACGGGTGAGAAGGTCTCATCGTAGTCAACTCCTTGAACTTGTCAAAAACCTTTCACAACAAGTCGAGCTTTTTAGATAGTAACATACCATCAGTGTTAGTCTTCTTCTTGAAGATCCATTTATTCTCTATGGCTTGCTGATCATCGAGCAAGTCAACCAAAGTCTGACTTTCTTCTCATACATGGATCCCATCTCATATTTCATGGCCTCAAGCCATTTTGCGGAATCTGGGCTCATCATCGCTTCCTCATAGTTCGTAGGTTTGTCATGGTCTAGTAACATGCTTTCCAGAGCAGGATTATCGTACCACTCTGGTGTGGAATGTACTCTAATTCACCTATGAGGTTTGGTAGTAACTTGATCTAAACTTTCATGATCATCATCATTAGCTTCCTCACTAATTCGTGTAGGTATGATTGGAACTGATTTCTGTGATGAACTACTTTCCAATTCGAGAGAAGGTACACCTACCTCCTCAAGTTCTACTTTCCTCCCACTCACTTCTTTTGAGAGAAACTCCTTCTCTAGAAAGGATCCATTCTTAGAAACAAATATCTTGCCTTCGGATCTGTGATAGAAGGTATCCCCAACAGTTTCTTTTGGGTATCCTATGAAGCCGCACATCTCTGATTTGGGTTCGTTCTTATTAGGCTAAAGATTTTCCACATAAGCATCGAACCCGAAACTTTAAGAAATGACAGCTTCGGTTTCTTGCCAAACCAATGTTCATCAGGTGCTGTCTTAACAGATTTAGGTGGTGCCCTATTTAACATGAATGCAGTTGTCTCTAATGCATAACCCCGAAAATGATAATGGTAAATCGGTAAGAGACATCATAGATCACACCATATCTAATAAAGTACGGTTACGATGTTCGGACACATCATTACGCTGAGGTGTTCCAGGTGGCGTGAGTTGCGAAACTATTCCACATTGTTTTAAATGAAGACCAAACTCGTAACAAAAGTATTCGCCTCTGCGATCAGATCATAGAAACTTTATTTTCTTGTTCCGATGATTTTCCACTTCACTCTGAAATTCTTTGAACTTTTCAAATGTTTGAGACTTATGTTTCATCAAGTAGATATACCCATATCTGCTCTAATCATCTGTGAAGGTCAGAAAATAACGATACCCGCCGCGAGCCTCAACACTCATCGGACCGCATACATCAGTATGTATTATTCCCAGTAAGTTTGTGGCTCGCTCCATTGTTTCAGAGAACAGAGTCTTAATCATCTTGCCCATGAGGCATGGTTTGCAAGAATCAAGTGATTCATAATCAAGTGATTCCAAAAACCCATCTGCATGGAGTTTCTTCATGCGCTTTACACCAATATGACCTAAACGACAGTGCCACAAATAAGTTGCACTATCATTATTAACTTTGCATCTTTTGCCATCAATATTATTAATATGTGTATCACCACGATCGAGATTCAACAAAAATAGACCACTCATCAAGGGTGCATGACCATGAAAGATATTACTCACATAAATAGAACAACAATTATGCTCTGATTTAAATGAATAACCGTCTTGCGTCAAACAAGATCTAGATATAATGTCCATGCTCAACGCTGGCACCAAATAACAATTATTCAGGTCTAAAACTAATCCTGAAGGTAGATGTAGAGGTAGCGTGCCGATGGCGATCATATCGACCTTGGAACCATTTCCGACGCGCATCGTCACCTTGTCCTTAGCCAATCTTCGTTTAATTCGTAGCCCCTGTTTTGAGTTGCAAATATGAGCAATAGAACCAGTATCAAATACCCAGGTGCTACTATGAGCATTAGTAAGGTACACATCAATAACATGTATATCAAATATACCTTTCACATTGCCATCCTTCTTATCCTCCAAATACTTGGGGCAGTTCCGCTTCCAGTGACTAGTCCCTTTGCAGTAGAAGCACTTAGTTTCAGGCTTAGGTCCAGATTTGGGCTTCTTCCCGGGAGCATCAACTTGCTTGCTATTCCTCTTGAAGTTCCCCTTCTTTCCTTTGCCCTTTTTCTTGAAACTGGTGGTCCTGTTAACCATCAACAGTTGATGCTCCTTCTTGATTTCTACCTCCGCAGCCTTAAGCATTGCGAAGAGCTCGGGAATCGTCTTGATCATCCCTTGCATATTGTAGTTCATCATGAAGCCTTTATAGCTTGGTGGCAGTGATTGAATAACTCTATCAATGACACTATCATCCGGAAGATTAACTCCTAGCTGAGTCAAGTGGTTATGGTACCCAGACATTCTGAGTATGTGTTCATGGACAGAACTGTTTTCCTCCATCTTGCAGCTATAGAACTTGTTGGAGACTTCATATCTCTCAACTCGGGCATTTGCTCGAAATATTAACTTCAACTCCTGGAACATCTCATATGCTCCATGACATTCGAAACATCTTTAAAGTCCCGATTCTAAGCCGTAAAGCATGGCACACTGAACTATCGAGTAGTCATCAGATTTAGCTTGCCAGACGTTCACAACGTTCGGAGTTGCTCCTGTAGTAGGCCTTGCACCTAGCGGTGCATCAGGGACGTAATTCCTCTATGCAGCAATGAGGATAATCCTCAAGTTACGGACCCAGACCGTGTAGTTGCTACCATCATCTTTCAACTTAGCTTTCTCTAGGAACGGATTAAAATTCAAGGGAACGGTAGCACGGGCCATTGATCTACAACATAGATATGCAAAAACTATCAAGACTAAGTTCATGATAAATTTAAGTTCGGTTAATCATATTACTTAAGAACTCCCACTTAGATAGACATCCCTCGAGTCTTCTAAATGATCACGTGATCCATATCAACTAAACCATGTCCAATAATCACGTGAGATGGAGTAGTTTTCAATGGTGAACATCTCTATGTTGATCATATCTACTATATGATTCACGTTCGACCGTTCGGTCTCAGTGTTCCGAGGCCATATTTGTACATGCTAGGCTCGTCAAGTTTAACTCAAGTATTCCGCGCGTGCAAAACTATCTTGCACCTGTTGTATGTGAATGTAGAGCTTATCACACCCGATCATCACGTGGTGTCTCGGCACGACGAACTATCGCAACGGTGCATACTCAGGGAGAACACTTATACCTTGAAATTTTAGTGAGGGATCATCTTATAATGCTACCGCCGTACACAGCAAAATAAGATGCATAAAAGATAAACATCACATGCAATCAAAATATGTGACATGATATGGCCATCATCATCTTGTGCCTTTGATCTCCATCTCCAAAGCACCGCCATGATCTCCATTGTCACCAGCTTGACATCTTGATCTCCATGGTGGCGTCATTGTCGTCTTGCCAACTATTGCTTCTACAACTATTGCTAATGCATAGTGATAAAGTAAAGAAATTACATGGCGATTGCATTTCATACAATAAAGCGACAACCATAATGTCGGTGTCCTGGGAATGGCGATACCCAGACTTGCCTGCCTGCGGCCCACAACATGACTCCACCAACGGCCTGGTACGGCCCATTATCTGCAGCGACAACTCAAGACCCTCGCGAGGGGCCAAGCCTCTTGAGGCAGATGACGCCAAGCCCTCCCTGGGGGCAGCCTCAGTAGGATGCCTCCTGAGGAGCACATATATCTATGCAAGGGGCACCTCATGAGGTTCACGTGATGTGAGCCGTGACGACCAAGGCCAGGCAGGCACCAGCGGGTGTAGTGTACCAGTTTCCTCTTTCGTGCTAAAGAGGCAGGCGCAGGCGAGGAGTCCTGGGGCATCAGGCAAAGGTTTCTATATCGGTGCAACAAGACCAAGGACAGTATGACGGCGGGACGGAGGTCACCGTGGAGCCCATAGCAGCGTCACCACCAGAGTCTTTGACAGGCTAAGACCACCTTTTTTCAGGATAGCTCGTACTAGTTGTCCCCTTCAAACTTGGCCGTTGTGGGATCCCTTCCTGCCTAACATTTGGGAAGAGGACCAAGGCCTCTATAAATAGGGCTAGCCACCACCATAGAAAATGACAGATCATTTGGACCATCCACACACACACACCAACTCATCGAGCTCAAGAACACCTCTCCTCAGGAGGCAGTTCATCCATTGTACTAGTTCATCCCTAGCCCTCAAGGCAATCCACCACCACCACACTGGAGTAGGGTATTACACCACAACGGTGGACCGAACCAGTATAAATACCTATGTTTCATGATTCTTGGGTTCCCGTGTTAGGCCATGGAATCATTGAGAGAGTGGACTAGAGAGGAGGAATACTTCGTGCGCATCCCTGTATTCGAACCTCAAGGGTTAGCCGGAACCCTCGATCCAACATTTGGCGTGCCAGGTAGGGGTGCGCCGAAGCTTCTTCTCCGTCGATCGACCCGTCGTCGCCCGGTGGATCCGATGTCTGACGATCCAAGGACCCATGCCGATCGCTGGGTGGCCTGGCCCGCCCGGGCACCGCCATCAGCGCAAGAACATCTCAACTCCGCGCTCCAGGCGGCACCGCGCCGCCCGCCGCCTGCGGGCGCGGGCAGCGGGGGCCGGCGCCCACCGCCCTCGCGCCGCGGCGCACGCGCGCAGCCACACGATCCTCAAGTTATGCGGTGGCAACGGCATAGCACACCTGATGGGAGCAGGCGAACATGCGAGCCGCGCTCATCGTGGCACGGGAGTTGCTGCGGTGCAGATTGGCAGAGAGCGGCCGCGATGCACTACTGGAGCAAGTTGCTGAACTACTGGACGCTACCTTTCTGCTCCTTGGCCACACCCCAGGTTGTGGCAGAGGTGGGCGCAAGGCCCCGGCAAGCTCGTGCGCCCCCTGGGGCGTCAGGGGGATCCGACGACACCAACACAGGCCTTGGCACGGGCCGCCCTGCCCCGACCACGCTATCACTAGGAGGGACAAGCTTTGGCGGCCCGTCGTGAGGGCACGCCGAGATGCTTCACAGCGGCCACCAGGGCCAAACGTTGCAACTGGCGGATCAAGGCGCGGGGCACCTGGGTAGCGGTTTAGGTGAGGCGACCGCGGATGCCTACGTGCCCCGCATGGTGAATCTGGAGTACCTACAGTGGGAAGGCCCCGATTCATTTCTCAGACCAGGATGGGCGGCTGGAGGGCCCAGGGCGCGGGCCTTCCATGAGCCGCCCGTAGGCTTCACCGACCCCCTCAGCGACGATGACGGTGGGGTACAACCGATATCTCAAGAGCAAGCTTACGCTAACCCTGAACTGCAGGAGAACCAGGCTGCAGTTGCAGTTAGAGACCTCAGGGCGGTGGCCCTGCCCCCGGCAAGGGTGGTGCTCCCGGGATTGCGTGGGAGGGGCCGGGAGCTGAGCCCTCCCCTGCGCCACATGGAACGAGGTGCTGCACGGAGGTAGGTCCTCTGTCGGGGGAAGCACTGGCGAGCCTCCCCCCGGCAGAGGGGCCGTGGTCGCCGAGTGCGCCGCCAGCGTCCTCCTTGCCCCTTGGTCTTGTCCTAGTTTCCAGACGCCCCCATGGTGGTTGGGGGTGGCACGGGGTGCACTACAAAAAAAGACACATCCGTGACATTTTGGGCCGAACGAAATTTTTTCTGTCATACATATGACACTTCTATGACGATAATTGTGACAAACCCGGTATCATCATATATGTGGTGGGCTCCTACGTCTATGACAAAAAATCATGACAGAAAATGGGCTTTTCGTCCTGGGCGGGCCGGAGACGCAGCTGCATGACATTCTTTTGGCCATCCATGACGGAAAAAGCCGTGGTAGAAGAGAGGGCGAGGAAAATTTTGGGGAGTTCCCGATTACGGTGGGAGGTCGGGGGCCGAGCGATGCACGTTTCTCTCGTACACGTACACACGTGTGTGCGAGGCATTGGCTCTAACTGAACCCGAGCGAGGCGTTGGGCTCTAACTGAACCAGAGCGATTGCGCTGCAGGCTACCCATTACTGAACCCGAGCAATCGATCGATGGCAGTTAACTGAACCCGATCGAGCAATTTCTTTGCTACTGCTGCTAACTGAAGCCGATCGATTGGATGAACAGTGAGCGTTTGCAGGGGGGTGGGGGTTGGATGAACAGTGAGCGGTGGCGTTGCCTCTGGATGAACATGACCCTATGGTGTGGAGGGCTGGATGAACAGTAGACGGTGGAGGGGTGCCCGTGGAGGGGTGGTTGAACAGGACCCCGTGGTGTGGAGGGCTGGATGAATAGTAGACGGTGGAGTGCTGGACCATTTCAGAGGCTTGCGTGACTCGACGGGTGGTTCTGCTGCATTAACTTCCCGCACCCACTGCTTGAGCTGGCGGTGCGAGGTGTGCATAGAAGCACCACCGTCAACGCACAGGACCTCTGTGGCTTTCTGGAACTCCTGCTCATCAGTCTCCTCATCATCCATGTCTTCATCGTCGTCGTCATCTTCATCCTTGTCGCGGCCGCGAGGAGGTCTGTCTCCTTGCCGCTGCTTGGCCTTGCCGCGGCGTCCTCCTCGGCCGGGACGTTTCTTGCCGGATCCCCCAGCACCTTCCTGGGCCTTCTCCTTGTCGCGCCGCTCGTATTCAGCTTTCTGTTGCTCAACAAGCTGCTCAACTTTCTTACAGTTCTGGAGATCATGGCCCTTGGTGCGGTGGATCTTGCAATACTGCTTGTTGGTGCCGTCCTGCCTGTCGGCGACCGCCACCTCCGCGGCAACCTCCTTGCCGGAGTCACCAGCTTTGGCTTCCTTGGCGCCACTACCGTCGCCGGACTGCTCAACAACTAGCACCTCTTTGCCTTTCCTCCTTCTGTTGTTCCGCCGCCGGTTTTTCCTTGCTGGGGCAGCATCTTCACTGTCAGATCCTCCCGCTCCTACATTCTCTCCGGGGAGTCTCCTCCCTTCCTCAGCACGTGCACACTTGTCGGCCAGTGCATATAACTCACTGATGTCCCTGATCTTGCACATCGCCATTTCCTCCCGCATCCTGCGGTTTCGCACGTTCTGATGGAATGCGCTGATCACCGCGGCAGGGTGGACATCTGGGATGTTGTGCTGCACACTGCTGAATCTCTGAATGTACTTGCGCAGGGGCTCTCCTTCCTTCTGGACGAGCAGATGAAGATCACTCTCCTGGCCATGAGGCTTGTGTCCGCCTGTGAAGGCGCCGACAAACTGATGGCACAGATCAGCCCAAGAGGATATGGAGTTGTCCGGCAAGTGCATGACCCAGGACCTGACGTTGGGCTTGAGTACCAGCGGGAAGTAGTTGGCAAGGATCTTGTCGTCCCGTCCCCCGGCAGCCTGCACCGCAATGGTGTAGATGCTGAGGAACTCCGACGGATGCGTCTTGCCGTCGTACTTCTCCGGTACGTCTGGCTTGAAGTTCTTTGTGCTGGGCCACTGGCTTGCCGCAGCTCACGAGTGAACGCAGGGCAACCTACCGCGTACGGCAGATCGCCTGGTTCCCCTGGCGCATGCATGTCAACAGAGGGCCCAGCGCGCTTGTCGGATTGACGTCGCGCTTCTCTTCGGCGCTCGATGTGAGTTCGAGCGTGTTCTTGTTGTCGATCATGAAGAACTTGGCGCTGATCGCGACGAGCTCGTGGATCTGAAGATGCGGTGGAATCGCTGTCGAGGTGGGTCCGGCGAGTCGGCGATCTTGGCCTTCGGGGTGGTGATTGCATGGTAGTTGCACCTCCACTCGTTTCATCGCCACCGGCTCGCGCCCGGCAACCCTGCCGCGGCGGCGACACGCTCGGCCGCCGTGGAGTGTCGCCATTGGCGTAGCCGATGAGACTCTGAATGGTGGCCCTCCATTCGTTGATCTTGTCCGACGTCGGAGGGTAATCTAGGAGAAGTTGAGCTTGCGCCAAAGCTTCTGCTGGAGTGGTGGGTGGCAGTGGCGGACGGCGCGAGGAGCGGGACATGCTCGGACTTCTAACTATGTTAGAAGGAGCAGTATCCCGCTAGCTTGGTCTTGGCCTATCATGCGTATGGCACTGCAAGTGCCATGACGCTGTTGGTCTTGCGCCTCCTGAGAGTGGCGTGGAACATGTACAGTCGCCGAGGTTTGTGCAGCCTTGTCCTTGGACCTGGCAGCATCATGAGCTTCCTCGTCGACGTCCATTCTTCCGCCGGCGTCCATTCCACCACCCGTTTGCTCCAACGGTGGCGGAAGTGACGTGGACGGAGCGGCTGCCGCTGAAGTCTTCTTCTTCGGTGGCATGTTGATGAAGGGAATGAAGATCTAGCTCGTGTGAACATCGGATCAGGTTCACACAATCTCGACGCCCCCTACCTGGCGCGCCAAAGATGTCGGGGAAACTGATCCATGAACACCTATGGGGCCGGCGGACCGGGCCCCTTTCGGTTCGGCGGGGGGCGGAGATCGCACGAAGAGCAGATCGAGGCGAAGCACACGAGCAGTTTACCCAGCTTCGGAGCTCTCCGGAGAGATAACACTCCTACTGCTGCTTGTCTGGTTGTATTATCTTGTGTTCTTTCCCTATAGAGAGAGAGCGTAGTGTTTTTCTGGGTCCCGAACTAGTCGAACTTCGCGAACCAGTCGAACCGAACCCTCTCTACGTTGCGCATGGGCCTCCTTTTATACGCTAAAGGGGTCACCGACAGGTGGCAATGCAGAGAAGGGTACAAATGTAAAAAGTGAGGTGGTTGGTACAGTTACTTGTAGAGTGCACCCTACCTAACCCTGACGGCAGGGGACAAGGGAATTAAATTCCCGTCTGAGTCGCCCAAACAGTGCAGAAAAGGACCGTTAGGGGCGCCACTGTTCGCCACGATGGCGATCTTGTCAGCTTCGCATGCCACTGCGCACCGCTGGCTGCACAGCCTCCCACCACGCGCGCCTGGAGAGGCCCCCAGAGCGACACGTTGGTGGATGCGCTGGAGCGTGGGCATAGAGTGGCCGCCTGCCGCGGCAAGCGCCTTGCTGCTGTTGTTATCTTGTCGGGTCCGGAGGCTTGTCACTCACCGGGCCTCGAGGTACCTTGGTTGGTCTTCCCGGCAAGCTCCTCTTGCCGGGGCCTTGTTGCCTTGCCGGAGCGCGTGGTGCGTCGCGGCAAGTTCCGTGGAGTGCCTCGGTTGGCCTTCCCGGCAAGCTCCTCTTGCCGGGGCCTTGTCTCCTGAGCTTAAGTACTTTGTTCTTGAATGGCTCCAAGGGAACCACGGAGGATCTTGGTGTTAGCCCGGCAAGCCTTGCCGCGGGGTGCTGCAACTGCCCGTGCACAAGTTCGGGGTACTAGGGTACCCCTATTCTAGTACACCGACACACCCCCACTCAAAAGAATCTCGTCCCGAGATTTAGGGTCCATCGGGAAGAAGGTGGGGTACTCAAGTCGAAGACGATCCTCCCTTCCCAAGTGGCTTCTTTCTCGGAATGGTGTGACCATTGAACCTTGAGAAACTTGATGTTGTGGCATCGAGTGGTACGCTCGGCTTGATCAAGGATACGAACGGGATATTCCTGGTATGTGAGATTATCTAGTAGAGCAAGCGTTTCATGGTCCACTCCACGGATAGGATCCGAGAAGCAACACCTGTGTTGAGAAACGTGGAAGACATCATGAACTCTAGAAAGATGCGGAGGTAGTTCCAATTGGTAGGCAACTTCTCCTTGTTTGGCACGAATGCGAAAGGGGCCAATGTAACGAGGAGCCAATTTGCCTTTGATACCGAATCTATGGGTTCCCTTCAGAGGAGTAACCCGAAGGTAAGCCTTCTCGTCGACTTCAAAAGTCATGGCCTTATGTTTACGATCATATTGGATCTTTTGACGGGATTGGGTTGTTTTCAACTTTTCACGAACAATGCGAACTTGCTCTTCTACTTCCTGGATCATATCCAGGCTAAAGAATTGTCTTTCTCCGGTTTCTGACCAGTTAAGAGCCGTTCGACACCTTCGTCCATAGAGAACTTCAAAAGGAGCTTTGCCCAAGCTAGATTGATAGCTATTGTTGTAAGCAAATTAGGAAAATGGAAGACATTTCTCCCAATCCATTCCGAATGAGATAACAGAAGCTCTGAGCATATCTTCTAGAATTTGATTGACGCGCTCTACTTGACCACTTGATTGAGGGTGGAAGGCGGTGCTAAAGGAGAGACGAGTCCCCATAGCATTTCGGAAACTTTCCCAAAATCGAGAGGTGAAGAGACTTCCACGGTCTGAGTTAATATCCAATGGAACACCATGAAGAGACACTATTAGAGAGATATACAGGTCTGCTAGCTGGCTAGCGGTTATACTCTCCCGAACAGGTAGGAAGTGGGCAACTTTGGAAAGACGATCGATGATAATGAAAATAGCATTATTCCCTTTCTTGGTCCTGGGAAACCCGATGGTGAAGTCCATACCGATTTTATCCCATTTCCATTCAGGAATAGCTAAAGGTTGAAGGGTGCCAGTAGGTCGTTGATGCTCTGCTTTAACACGACGACAGATGTCACAATTTGCAATATATTGAGCGATTTCTCTCTTCATCCTAGTCCACCAAAACCTCTGTCATAGGTCTTGATACATTTTAGTACTACCGGGATGAATAGTGAGAGGAGATTCATGAGCTTCCTTAAGGATCAGCTGCCTCAGGTTTCGTGCCTTGGGAACCACTAAGCGGTTTCCAAAGAACACAACACCTTCATCATCAATGGAGAAACAATTCGCGACTCCTTTATTGATGTTCCTCTTGATACGGGAAATTCCCGGGTCAACCTTCTGTGCTTTGGTAATCTGATCTGAAGGGTACGTTTTGCTACCAAGGTAGGTAGGAATCCTTGAGGAACAATGTGAAGGTTAAGATTTCGAAATTCCTCATGGAGAAGTGGTTGACTTTGTTGTAACATCAGTTTGATACAATAGGATTTACGACTTAGTGCATCAGCCATAACATTGGCTTTTCCCGGGGTGTAAGTTATCCCTAAGTCGTAATCTGAGATCAACTCAACCCAACGTCTTTGCTTGAGATTCAAATCTGGTTGGGTGCAAATATATTTCAGACTTTGGTGATCGGTGAAGATCTCGCAACAATTACCGAGAAGGTAATGTCGCCATGTTTTAAGTGCATGGACTATAGCTGCAAGCTCCAGATCATGTGTGGGATTGTTTTCCTCGTGTGGGTGTAACTGCCGCGAAGCATAGGCAATTACCTGATGATCCTGCATGAGTATGCAACCTAGTGCTTGTCGCGAGGCGTCGCAATAGATAATAAAGTCCTTGGAGAAATCTGGTGGTACCAGTACGGGAGCAGATGTCAGGCGTCTTTTCAGTTCCTGAACGCTGAACTTGCACTATGGGGTCCACTCAAACTTTTTGTCTTTCTTGAGGAGTTCAGTTAGAGGTTTAGCAACCTTGGAGAAATTCTCAACAAAGCGGCGACAGTAGCTCGCTAAGCCAAGGAAACTCTGAACTTGCTTGACCGTTTCAGGTGGAGTCCAATCAAGGACAGCTTGAACTCGCTCGGGATTGACAACAATACCCTTACCAGAGATTACATGGCGTAGGTATGTCACTTCTGGCAACCAAAATTCACATTTGGAGAATTTGGCATAAAGGCGATGCTCCCGAAGTTTCATCAATACTAGCCTTAGATGTTCGGCATGTTCTTCCTCATTCTTGCAGTAGATGAGTGTATCATTGAGGTATACCATGATGAATTTATCCAAATACTCCATGAAGATCGAGTTCATTAATCGGGAGAAGGTGGCTGGGGCATTGGTTAAACCGAAGGACATGACGGTGTACTCGTATTGGCCATAACGAGTAACAAAGGCCGTTTTGGGAATGTACCCGTTCTTGATTTTGATTTGATGGTAGCCCAACCTCAAATCCATTTTGTAAAAGATTGAGGATCCAGCGAGCTGATCATACAGGTCGTTGATCCTGGGGAGCGGATACTTGTTCTTTATGGTGACCAAGTTGACGGGTCGATAATCTACAACCATTCGATCCGTACCATCCTTCTTCTTAACGAATAGGACGGGGCAAGCCCATGGAGAAGAACTAGGACGGATGAAACCCTTTTTCAAGGACTCATCGAATTGTTTCTTAAGTTCAGCTAGTTCTAGGGGTGCCATCTTATAAGGTCTTCTAGAGATTGGCACGGTTCCTGGTACAAGGTCTATCACGAACTCGACATCTCTGTCAGATGGAACACCGCAATTCTTCTGGAAAGACATCCGGGAAGTGACGGACTACCGGAATTTCTTCAAGGTCTGGAAGAGGGTTGGCATTTAGGGAATAGAGTTGACGCTTGGCCACTCGAGTTAAGACATTGACTGTCTTGCCTGATGGGTGAGTAAGTTGAACAGTTCTAGTGGCACAATCAATCTTAGCATAATGGGCTGACATCCAGTCCATACCTAAGATGATATTTATGTCCGAGGACTTGAGAGCTATTAAGGATGCAAGGAAGACAAGCCTATCGACAAGAATTTCATTCCCATGGCTTACTCTAGAAGTTTGCCATTTGGAACCCGGAGTTTGAATTACCATGGAAGTGGGCATGCCGCAAAAAGTGGTGTTATGCAATCGAGCATAGCTCTCAGATATGAATGAATGAGATGCTCCAGTATCGAAAAGAACAGATGCCGGATGGCAGTTAACAAGGAGCATACCAAGGACGACGTTAGGATCATCATGAGCCTCCTCTGCTGAGACATAGTTAACATGGCCACGTGTAGTGGTTGCTGGCTTGGCATAAAGCACCTTTCCCACTAGCTTACCACGACCAATGGACTTTCTAGACTGGTTGGGGTTGTTGTTCTGGGGACACTCTCGACTGTAGTGACCCATCTCTCCGCATTTGAAGCATGTCACCGTGTTGGTGCGCGGAGAAGCATTGGCGGCCGGTCCACCAAAAGCCTTAGGCGGTGTATACTGCTGGGTTGGGCGAGGCGCCTCATAAGATGACCTCGAAGTGAACCTGGGTGGCAGAGCTATGTTTAGAGTCCACACCCGGCGCTTCTGAGAACCAGAGCCGGATGAAGAACCAAAATCACGGGAATGCTTACGTGTAGCTTCAAAGTCGTTCTGACCGGTCTCAGCACTGATGGCTTTGTTCACAAGCTTCTGGAAGGAGGTGCACTCATGCAAACGGAGGTCACAGCGAAGCTCGGGGCTAAGTCCCTTCCGGAACCTCACCTGCTTCTTGGCGTCAGTGGACACTTCCTCAGGTGCATAACGTGCCAAGTTCCCAAACTCACGGAGGTAGGCATCCACGGTCAGTCTGCCTTGGGTGCTATTGCAGAATTCCTCTCTCTTGCGATCCATAAGACCCTCCGGAATGTGGTGTTCATGGAAAGCTGCGCTGAATTCATCCCAAGTGGTAACCTGGCCGGCTGGGCGCATAGCTTCCTAGTTTTCCCACCAAAAGCTAGCAGGGCCCTCAAGGCGATAAGCAGCATAAGTGACTTTGTCACCTTTGGCTACGCGTGCAAAGCGTAGCTTATGGGTAATGTTGCGAAGCCAATCATCCGCATCGAGAGGCTCGACAGAATGATGGAAAGTTGGTGGGGTCAGCTTGATGAAATCATTGAGAGACACCAAGTTGTTCCTCTAGGAACATGCAGTATTCTGCTCGATGCGTTCTAACAACCGGTTGGTATCGTGTTTATTCCTTTCTGCCTCCAACATGACTTCAGCCGAGGAAGGTGGATGGGGCTGATTCCCATCCCTAGCTCCACTGGCTTCACCCTGCTCCTGAACAGCAGTGGTGCTTCGGGTGTTCACCATCCTAGGAAATCAAAACAACGGTTTAGACAAGGATACAGAATGTAATGGATGACACAGAATGCAGAGATGTTCATCGGTACGACATGGTAACATAGAAACTACCATATATATACCATCGGTCATACACACCATACATAGTTTAGTACAAGCCCAGGCTCAAGTACAACTACGGTGAGGAACATTATATCTCATCAGAGGCAATCCAAGCTCCTATACATTATTTTTCTACACCTCCGGAATTCAGTACACACTAAGTCATATTCCACCAGACATGCGGGACTGTGGAAATACAACTGTTACAATACTAGTGAAACTACTACCAACTACCAACTCGGATGTCTCCGTAGTAATCTTCATAGAGATTACCACCATATCCTAGGAGCTGAACATGATCATCTTGAAACAGTCAGTTCTATGGAGCTTGCGGTCCATAAGGACTTGGATGTGGCCTTGGTACAACAAACGGTGGCAGACGGGGTCCACAGGGAGGGGTGATGCCTCCTACATCACGCCAATCCATACGATCCGGCAGAGCAGACTGCATGGGGTACAAATCCCTCATGTCCATATACCCAGCCTGCACGGCAGGTGCAAACCGTGTCAGAGTGGCCCAGTGATCAGCTCGAATATTGAAAAGCTCCATATGCAAGGCACGATTCTCATGGTCCTTGTCCTCAAGCATCTCTGTGGTGGTGCGGAGTAGCGAATCCTCATGGGAGGAGTCAGCGTAGAGAGCCTGGTAGTAACCTTCTGCACCAGGAAGTGATGCTGGCATATAGCGGAACTCAGTGTTCCGAAGCAAAGGAAGTCTAGCTCGCATGATGGTCATCATCGAGTAAGCTGCGTCCTGCACGGACATCTCGATGGTAATCCCAAGTCCATATGAACAATGGAGGGATTCAGTAGCTCCAGGATAGGAAGGGTATATCCTGACTGTGCAAAGATACTGGCTCTGGTTGAAATCTCGATATTGCTCCTCAATGGTATATTCAGGATACCATCGATAGCCCGCCTCGGTCATCGCACAAACTAGCATGGCCGTGTGACCAGGTACATCGAGGCTTCGAGTCAAGCGAACCACTTGATTATGGGTGCGGGTGGCCATCTGAAAGCACGAAATAATGCAAAGGCATTAGAATTTTCTAGGAGAAATCGGACAGCATAACGGCTGTAAATGCTCAGAAAAAGATTTGAGACATTCACAACAGTTGGCAAAACCATTCAACAACATCATATCAAGGTTCTGGTTCAACTGAGAACATACTAAAAGTAGTAGAAACTAAACTGAGGCCTGGAACCAACAATCCTAAGATTCTATGGATTAGTAACACGTGAACCTGATAGAAGATGAGATCCTAGTCCTTAACCCACGTAGAAGAGAAGATGATGCCTCAGGTCAGAGGGCATAAGGTAGAGGAGTAAAAGAGCCTTATGTTCCCTCCCACAATCAATTCCCCTACATATAACTAAAGCATTTCTAGACTCGACATCGACCAGTTTGGCTTAACGAACCTACATGCAGTCCGGCTCTGATGCCAACGCTGTCAGGACCCTGATTCCAAGTCACACTGATCTAGCCTGTAACACCTCATATCACTTTGCGGCCTCACGCACGGTATTCCCACGGGTGTCGCCTTACCATGGCCCGGGACCGTTTGCGCCTTTTGGCTCACATATATGATAGTGTCGCTAGCATCCATATGACAGAGAACCGGGGCCAACATGACTAGTCGTGAACCCAAAGTGGCACTAACTTATAGGGACAGGCATACATGAATCAACCTCGAGCATGTCGGTCAACAACGTATGAATCCGGGCTATAGCAACTGGGCTAACAGGACTCTGGAAACCCGGGCTGTAGCAGGCTAACAGGACTCCGGATGTCTCCGCATGACATTTCCCCAAAGGGACAGACACAAGAATGAAGTGAATCACATGTTGGCCAGTCAAGTGTTCCGGAGCAGTAGTGCTGGGCTAGCAGGACTCCGGTGAACCGGGCTGTAGCGGACTACTATGGCTCATGGAAGCACAAGACTACATTTCCCCATAAGAGAGGCTACCAAGGATAAACAACTAGATTGTCAGATCCCACACATACCAAGCATTTCAAACATACACACAATATGCTCGATATGTGTAAATACAACATGGCATCACAACAAAACTCTACAACTCAAAGTACTTTATTTAGAAGGCTCCAGAGAGCCTTACATAATATGTTCATAGGTAGGGGTCACATGACCCGACACTCAAGTCATACAAACATACAAGCACATGTGGAAGCAAACTTGTCTGAGTACAGACAACTGGAAAGCAAGAAGGCTTGACGAAGCCTGTCTATCTACAAGGCCCTTCATGGCTCAGGATCACCACCTTGGTGGCAAGTCACTCATCAATGTCGAGATCTACTTAGAACCCATCGGAGGGGGCGGTGTTCTCTTCTGCAACAGTAATTAAGCAAACATGAGTACAAAGGTAATCAGCAAGTCTTACAATAGATCCTACTATACATGCAACATTCTCAAGAAGGATAGTGAGGTTATTGCAGCAAGCCAACTTTGACTCGTGGCTAAGCTATCCTACTAGATAACAATTTGTAAATGTTTCGCGCACACGAGTCCACTACTCACCACAATATTACACTACCGTGGATCCTCCTCCGTCATCCTACGGAAGGGCCATCCACGGCACTCACACTTGTCTTGAGGCTTTTAGGAGTATCCATTTACTTGTCTATGAACTATATAGGCAACCATGTAGTCCTTTACCGCGGACGCGGCTATTCGAATAGATGATGTTAACCCTGCAGGGGTGTACTTCTTCATACACGCTCTCACCACTTACCGCCGTTAACACGACATGTACTCGGCAACCTTCAAGCGGAAGCCCAACGAGGGTGTCAGCCACGGCCTACCTAAACACTCAAGTCTCTAGTCCAGGTTTATCGCCTATCCAGGTTCCAACCGCAGGGCATCCGGCCGAGGTTTCCACATATGGCCCCGAACGATGTGTCCAGGGTTCCCGAGACACTAAACGGGCGAATCGGTACACCGTGCCATGATGTATCTATCGCATCATAGCCCACCCCTAGGGTCAGCGCTATGCACGACCGCCAACACATATCCTATAAACACCAGAAACTAGTTGCAACTCCTGGACAGAGGACTAGGGTGGTTAAGAAGCCGAGAGGGTCCATTGGTTTCGGGCCCAGTGCATGGTAGTAACTGATTCTTAAATCACACATACAGATCTCGGTGCTTAAGGATGGTTCCAATGAAACAGCCCACCATGTACTCCTACATGGACACTCATTGATACCTTTACCAAATCGTGTTCAACACATCACTCACATTATCGACATAATCATTTCACTCTAGCCCATCACCTAGATGAACCAAACCGGACACAACTCTAAGCATAGCAGACATAACAAGGTAGGAAACACATACATGGCTTGATCAAGTCCTACACATGCTAGTGGGTTTCATCTAGTTACTATGGCAATGACAGGTCATGCAGAGGAAAAGGTTCAACTACCACAGCACACAGCAGTTTGAAACATTGTTGTATTAATGCAATAAATGAGAGCAGGAGCGAGAACATGGGATTGTATCGATATGATCAATGGGGCTGCTTGCCTGATGGAGTGGTAGTAGGGTACTGCCCTTCAGTCGGATTTTCGAAGGTATCCTCGGAGGCAGAACCTACCACGAAAGACACAATTGAACACAATCATCACATGGCAATATGCAACAATATGATGCATGCTATGACATGGCAATATGGGTGAGTTTTGGCTAATGCATTCTAAAACAGGTTGGTTTGAGCTCATTTGAATCAAAGATTCAAATGCAAACCCAAAATAAGAGGTCATATTAGTGCATTAACTTGTTGCACTTAAACAGCAAGGTTAAAGTTTTCTGACATGCATGAAACCATTACAGATGGAAAGATTGGATTTTTCTAATCATTTTTCATATATAAATCTTTGCATTTGGAGTTACAGATTAATTTCTATGAATTTTTGAAATTTAGAACATTTTCTGGAATTTCCAGTATAAGAATAAATCCAGTAATTGATTTACTACATCAGCATTGCGTCAGGGTGACGTCAGCAGTCAACGGGGACGGTCCAGGTCAAATCTGACCAGTGGTCCCGCGTGTCAGTGTCATTAGTTTAACTAATTTTTAGTTAGTCCTAATCCTAACTTAATTAGCAGGCGGGTCCCACTTGTCATAGACCCAGGGGGTCAAACTGGGCCCACCCGGAGTCAAACACGGCCAGCGGGGTGAAACTCACTGGTGTTTAGCCGCCGGTGAGGCCAAACGCGGCGGGGCGGTGCGGGATTTGTACTTCGACGACCAAATGGACGGCGGAGGCCACCTACGCTTAGCTGGGAGCAAGCCGCGTCGAGTGGTGCTAGTGGTTGGGCTTGTGGTCACCGGAAACGACACCGGCGACGAGCGTTCATGGCGATCACGGCAGAGCACATGGCAAGGTTGGGGACGAGCTAGTGCAGCGGTGACGGCGAAGGGGATCTCCGGCGGCATTCGGTGAAGGCGAGGTTGAAGAAGACGGTGTAGGGCGTGCGAGCTCTTGGGGCTCGGCTAGCTCGACGAAGCGGACGACGGCGGAGCTCAGGGACACGAGGGGCGGCGTGAGGACGACAGTGGCTGCGAGAACTATGGCGGCGCGGGCGAGGCAGCATCGGCTATGGCGAGGAGAGGGCGAGAGAGAGAGAGACAGAGGAGTGAGCAAGGTGTCTGCGGGGTCGAGGCGGCGACGTGGAGCTCGCCCGGGTATCCAGGGGCGAGGCGGCAAGCAGGTGGCGCGGTGGCGAGCTCTCGCACGCCGGCATCACCTCTTGCCTACCTACCTGGAGGGAGGAAGCAGCTGGCTGGCATGGGCCAGCACAGTGCTGGGCCGCTAGGTGGGCCGGGAGGTGGGTGAGACTAGGTAAGCCCTCTGCTCTTTGCTTTCTGTTTTTCTTTTTATTTGTCTCTGTTCTGTGTTTTGAAATAGTAGAAATACTATTCCATTTAGGAAAAACCTGAAAATATTCAGAGGCACATTTGGAAATATTCTCAACAGCCTAAAAATACCTCCAAGATTATTTGGGCATTTTAAATTATTTATAGGATTTAAATTGCCCAAATGCAAATACTTATGGTTGGTGCAAAAATCCAGAATAGCCTCCAAAGATATGAAACCATTTTTGGCAGAGGGTTTAACCAGGACCAAAGATGGTGAATATTTATGAAGGGCATTTCAGGTTCATTGAAATTATTTTTAGTAAACCCTAGTGGGTTTCAGGGGTGTGTTGGGGGTTCTGTCATCCCCATTTCCAAGTTTCTGATAATTTAAACATGATGCAAGCACTCTAATGCATGAACTAGCTAGGGTGTGACACCACCAGGTCCATGGCCTAGGTTTTGTTGTTTAACATGGGCAGCCCACGACATGTTTCCACTTTTTTGGATCCAGCAGGTATCAAGCAGCATCTAGGCCTCCTAGCCTAGCTTGTCTATAATATCAGCAGCCCAAGTTATGTTTGTTTTTTCAAGACGACGCACATCTCAGTTCTATTTTTCTATAAGAATGCAAAACTAAACCTATGTTTTCCCTTATATAACAGCATATATATATTTATATCTTATTTTATTACATATATATATATATATATATATATATATATAATAGAAACAACATAAGGTTCCGTCAAACCTGTCATTCATTCAACCATTTTATAGACCTTCCCACTTCTTTTATTTTTCATTTTCATTAATCCTATATCTGAATTTTCTCCCAATTTATTTTTCGATGTAATCTGAGTTTTCTCCCAGTACTTTTCCCTAGAACCAACTCAACTGTCCCACGTCTAGCCTAAAAAATAATAATACCTCATGTCCTATTAACTCGTCAAATTAAAATGATATTTTATTTCATAAATCAAAAGTTCTTACAATATAATAACAATAATTGTTTATATATAACTTGGCAAGTTAACTCCTAGTGATTGCGTACATAAGCTTGCAAAGATTTTACTCACTAATGCAGTAATAGACGTGCAATCATGTGTTTATGTTTTTATAACATTTCTCTGTCCAGCCCAACATGATATTTTTACCCAGCCCAGCAAGTCCACAGACTTCGAGAAAGATGCAAATGGGCTTTGAATTCTACCATAATATATAAATGGGTTGCATAGATGATACATCATTGTTTCACCCAGCCCACCAAATGGACTAAAAACCAAATGGACTGGCTGACATGTGGGCCAGTAGGTCGAAGCCTAAGCACTTTCGCAAAAAATGAAAATACAATGGTCGAAGCCTGTAGCGACCCGACCCGAATGGGTCAAGTCTCTGTTCTTAGGTGTCATCCCTGGATCGGTATGCTGACACACACACAGTACTCGAAGGATTTATAACAGAGGTAAATCACATGTATAAAGTAGCGTAAATACTATTACGTCAATCCAAATAGCGGAAGCAACAAGGTTGTGGATTCCCATCAACACCAACGGCAAAGTTGAGTGTAGAAATCGTAACCCTAACGTATCACTTACTCGTCGTAAGAAACCTGCAACATAAGACGTTGCAGCCCGAAACAGGTCAGTACATTGAATGTACTGGCAAATTCATACCATAGAGAAAATTATGAACAATGGCTACCACTATATGCATATTTGGCTGGTGGAAAGCTTTATGGTTATAAGGTTTTTGCGTAAAGCCAATTTTTCCCTACTGCAAAGGAATAATTTATTTAACTATCATGGTGGTTGTGAAACATTGAGAATGGTTGACAGCATTCTCAATCCCAGTTAAAAATAATTAAAACCCAACAACATTAATTATAAGTAACATGTTGAGATTCACATGATATTCAAGTACTAGATACTCAAGTTGTCCATAACCGGGGACACGGCTAATCATGATTAGTTTGTACACTCTGCAGAGGTTTGCGCACTTTTTCCCACAAGACTCGATCGCCTCCGTTTGATTTCTCGCACTGCAGGGTGTTTGAGAAGACGGATGACCGAGACATAGTCTTTCAGAAGCGCTAGCACCTTACGTGTGGGTAGACCGGTACACCTACATTCCCCTACATCTGCTAGTCTACCCGTAAGAGTTCGCACGACTTAGTCAACTATGCCAGAGCCCATAATGGCTTGTGGCTGCACACAGAAGTTTCTAGCATGAATTATCTTATGATCCCTTTGAGCCTGGGTGGCGGTCCAAAAAAAACAGGCAAGTCCTGATAGTCATCAGGTGCCTCAATCCACCCAGATGTGTGTTAGGTTGCCACCTTAGATAAACCATTAATTAAATATCTCACATCTATCATGGATATCACTCACCCAATCCACGTCTACTAGCATAGCATGGCATAATAAGCAAATGAAGAAGTAACTCCCAAAGGTCTCATAATAATACAGGTAATAGGTACTACCTCATCTACTTCCCATCCCACAATTTAATTAGATCCTAATCATGCAATGTGAGAGGATTGATCTAATGCAATAAAACATGGGTTGTAGAAAAGGTATGATCAAAGTGTGAACTTGCCTGCAATGTTGATGAAGATGATTCGCACTCAAAACTCGTGATAGATCTACTCGTCACACTCCGGTCAATCTATCGTAAGCAAGCAATAGTAACCACACAATAAGTACTCATCTAATGCACAAGTAAAACTCGAACGAGTGAACGAACCAGAAAGTTCAATTTAAGAACTCCGGTTGCAAAGAAAGAAGGAACCGAACAAAGAAACCGAAAACAAACGGCGGAAGAACAACTCGGTTCTAGCAAGTTGAACTAGGTCAAAATTTTACAGTAGCAAAAACTTGTTTAAGTTGATTAGACGGAACGGCGGTTTCGAAACGAAACTCCAGGCGCTTGAATCACCTGATTCCGATAAATGAGCGAGAAGATAAACTAGAACGATGATCGGATCTGAGATCGCGATCGCGGAATAAATCCGACGAGAAGAAAAAGAAGAACGGTTAAACGAATGGGCGTCGTTAACCGGGAATAATCGGTGATCACGTTCGTTGAGACGAACGGTCCGAAAGAAGAACGAAAACTGATCTAGGGTTTTCGGAAAAGAAATCGAAAAAGAAAACGGAAAACCGATCTAGGGTTTCGGAAAAGAAACTGAAACGAAGAATCGGAGAGAAAAACCAGAAAAGAAAACCGGAACGGTTTCCTTTAAAAGAACCGAAAAGAAAACGAATCAGAAGAGAAGAAAAGAATCGGAACGGTTTACAAGAAAAACCAAACCGAGGGGAGGAGAAAAAGAGAGGCGCGGCTACCTCGACGAGGTTCCGGCGAGGGCTCCGGTGAACGGCGGCGTTGGGCGGCGGCAGCGACGACGCGGGCAAGGTGCGGCGGCGGCAGGTGAGGGGCGGCGCGGGGTGGGGCGGCTAAGGCGGCGGCGGCGGTGGTGATGAGGGGCGCGGGGTGGGGCGCGGCTTGGGATTGATGTGAGGAGAGGGTTTGATTTGATGTATTGGAGGGGGGGTGTGGGGGTATTTATATAGGTGAGGGGAGAGGAGACTTGGGGTAGGGGACAAGAAATAGACTAGGAATAGGAAAAAGAAAACGAAACAAAGGAAAGAGGCCGGCCTGGAATCCTAAAAGGATTCGACTAAGAGGCAAGAGGCGGCGGCGGCTGGCACTCCTGTGCCTGGCGCGCAGCGCACAGGGAGGCTGGGGGCGGCGGCTGGCTGGGCCTTTGGCCCGGCTCGCCAGGGAGGCTCCTTTTTTTTAATTTTTTTAAACTGGTTCAGCGCGCAGGAAAAAAAAACAAAAAAACAAAAAGAGAACTAAACGAACTCCAAAAACACTAAAGTAAATTTTCCCCGACTCCTAAAAATGAGCCGAACAAAATGAACTTTTCTCCGGGCCTAAAATGCAATTTTTGAAAACGCGCATTTTTCCCTATCCAAATAAAATGCGAAATAAAACACCGGAAAACAAAATTTGATCTATTTATTAAATCTTCATTTTTCCTCAATTTGGGAAAGTCATATTATTCCCTCTCTTATATATTTTTTTTGATATCGGAAAATAATTGAAGATGAAATAAATAAATCAAATGATCCTCTTTTCAAATTCGAGAAAACTCTCAAATATGAAAATAACGAAATCTCCAACTCTCTCCGAAGGTCCTTGAGTTGCGTGAAATTTCTAGGATCGACCAAAATGCAAGAAAATACGATATGCATGATGATCTAATGTATAACATTCCAAATTGAAAATTTGGGATGTTACAAACCTACCACCCTTAAAAGGAATCTCGTCCTCGAGATTCAGAGAGGCTAGCAAGAAAAGGTTAGGGTTTTGGGGGTCTTCTCAAAATCCATTGATCATCACCCGGTGTCTGGGGTGCTACCACCCTTAGAAGCATGGTTACTGTTCCATCAAAACTCATATACTCCATCATTATTCTTGACAGTGTCGGTCTTCTCAGATCCTCGAGAAAATTTCTCCTCTGAGCTCTTCCGGTAACGGCATAACCTTTTCCTCAATTCTTTTGTCCTTTCATCTTGGTAAGGTTATTCTATGACTGGTCTTCTTAGCTGACGGGTCTGGCGCCAATACTAAACAACTATCGATATCTCATGGTGGTCAACAATTTATGGTTTCTCCTGCAAGAAATGGGTCTTGGTTGATCCTCACCGTATAACCTACGGTTGGCAAAGCTGCCTTGTACAAGGGAAAAATACCTATACCATTCTAAGGCTTAAACAAGGTTTCGATCATCGTCGCTCTAATATGGGTAAGTCACTCAGATTTACCATTCCATATAGCAAGGCGAACAATAAGAGTAAGTCGGTATGGTGATCAATCCATCCCGAACCCAAATCATTACCTTGTATACAGTTTAGCGAATCTCACATTCTAACACTCGGTCATCCTCACAAGCATTGCAGAATTTCTCTTGTCGACGAACCAAGTTCGGATAAATCCATAGATTCTGCAAGCCAAACAAACATCTATCGTTCCTTCACAACTCTCAGGTTTTGCGTAAACTCCTATAAAATCGTATGTCGATAAGGGCATATCCACTTCCAGGGTTTTTCCTTCAGCAATAATGTGCTTGCTTCTTGGCAGGTCCTGGGGCCTGTGGGTTATGGCCCATCTCATCACTTGAAATCCTTAAACTCATCATCGGGGCAACTGATCGTTATTCCAGCATCCAACTTCCTAGTATTCTTAAATCCATCCAATTGTACTGTCTTCCTTCCTTCTATTGGCACCAAACTAAGACGTGAGTACTAAGACTTGTCATGGGGTTGCCATTGCTCCATATTACCAACATCATACCTCCTTCATATCCAATAGTAATTCATCTCTTCATCCTCGTGGAATGTCCCTCATATCGAGATAAAAACTTATACTCATGAAGTCCATATTCCACTTCGTGGAACATCATTATCCTTTCCACGGTCAAGCGTCTTTATAGGAGAATATTGGCCATCTCTGCATGGCACTTCTTCAACTGGGAACCATGAAACACATCCTGAACTCCTGACAGTCCTTCGGGTGACTCCAACTTGTTAGCCACTTCTCCCATACGCTCCAAAACTCGATATGGTCCTACAAATCTCGGGGCAAATTTTCCCTTAACTCCAATCCATTTAACTCCTCGCACAGGGGATACGCGAAGACATGCTCTGTCTCCAATTTCATAAACTACCTCCTTGAGTTTTTGAGTCTACATAACTCTTTTGCCTGGACTGAACTACCTTCAGTCTATCTCAAATCAACTTAACATTCTCTTCCGACTCCTTTGATCACCTTAGGTCCAAACAACTGTCGGTCTCCAACTTCATCCCACATACTCTTGGGGCATCACAAATAACGAGACAAAACTCGTATTCATTTTGTCCGAAATCCACTCGGAGGAGTATCCTTATCTTTTCCAAGAGTCAAGGGTTCTTTACAGGGTACTACCACCCTTAAAATGCACAAATCTTCCATAGACCATATTACTCTTATCCTCAAAAATGGTCAAAATCCTTCTTCATAGAGTAAAAACTCATAAAATCCATATCAGTACCAACACTGCTAATTTTATTGATTCTCAAATTATTACAATCTCCTGTTTTTCCATTACATGCCTCAACTCAACACCTCAATAAAATGTTCTCACTTCTACTACTCCATTACTTTTGTTGCAAACTCAACTACCTAGCACAAATCTCCTTCTCCTTCGGACAATCTCTGGCAAAGTGCCTTGCTTTATTACAACTAAAACATATTACTTCTGACAAGTATCGAGGTTTCCTTTTTGGGCATTTGTTGAGGTAGTGCCCTGACTCCTTGCACCCATAACAAGTGACATGACTCAGATCCTTCCTGGAATCCAATCTACTTCTCTTTCTGGACTTTCCGTTCCAATCAGGGCTTCTATTTCCTGTGGGTCATACTCTACTTCCTCAGCCGGGAATTCTACTAGATCCCCATTCATACAATTTTGGGAGATGTGTCCTTCTTCTCCACATGAATAGCAAGACTTAGTGCAGGGTTTACTCGGGTATTCTTTAGGTGTGTCCTCCACCTCTTCCTTCATCACAATTTTTTTTTCTAAAATTCCCATAAGGGCTTCTTTCTTTGCTCCTTCCTTCTGCTGGATGGTTCTTTGTACCAAGGGGTAAATTTGACACTGAGCAGGGTAGTGGGTAGTCCCTTCACACAAGAAACAAGTGATCTGCCTATTTGGGCATTCTTCAACTGGGTGACTTCCTTCACAATTAGGGCATTCATCCTTGTGTTCTTTATGGGTGTGTCCGATTTCTCCACAAATCTTGCATGCACAAGGTTTCTTCATGTCCTTTCCATAAGGCTTCAACTTCTAGGACACAAACTGAGACTTTAGCAAAGTCAACTTAAATTCTTTCCAAGTGGTTACTCCTTGCCATCCATTGATGGTTTGGTACATCCTCCACCAAGTAGCAGCACCTCTTTCAAAGCATTGAAGAGCATGCTGGGCCATATCCTTTCCGACTATAGGGTTGTTCTCCATATGATCCTCCATGTTCCGAATCCATCGGTCTGTCTCCAATTGACTCATCGGTCCAGAAAATACAAGCTCATCTTCATTCATCCTCTATTGGTCCATGGGTTTGGGGTAAGATAAGAGATATAGAGAGGGATGCACACAATGCAAACAAAAGTTTTGAAAAGACAGATTTTATTGTGGCTGTCGGGAAAACATCAAACAAATGACAGCTCACAATCGTCGCATCTAACGTAGGTATATAATAGGGGTTTGGTCTTCTAAAGGTCAATAAACCTTCAACGTCTCCAAACTCTTCAAGCCTTGTTCATGCCTCCAATGGCTTCTTCCGATCATGCTTGTCTTTCTCAAGTTCTTTTGCCAGATCAACTCGGTTGACGCGAAGTCTCTCGTGACATCCTTGAATATTCTGGAATTGCATTCCAAACTTCTAGGTTTCAACATCCTTGGCATGAGCCATGGTCATACTGTCCTTCAGTTCCTGACAAATCTCTGGTATCTCGAGGTTGTAGCTCCTCCATCTTGGCTACTTTCAGCTTTTGGTTACTGAGTTCTTCACGAAATGCTTCCTTGTCTAATATGCTTTCATGGAGCTCCACCTTAAACTTCTTTATGTACTACTCCAGATCCTGGTGATACACCGGCTAAGGTTAAAACTTCATCTTACTAATAGGTGCTCCATCAGCCTTCTTCCATCAAATCCATTCTGATGACATGCATCCTTAACTCAGCATGGTGACAATAGCATCAGCGCGAGATAACTTCTTGGATAGCTGTGGTTGTTCTCTTGTCATTTCCATGAGTTATCACTCCATAGTTGATATCTCCGGCCTTAGCGTTTTCTTTGACAAATCCTTGAGTTCTTAACTCTACATGCTCCGGTCTTTCTCCAACACCTTGATCTCGGGTATTGACAACTTCCATAGTCTGCCAAGTTCCATAAGGGTAGCCTTCCTAGGTCATACTCAATCTGGAAATTCTACAGAGCCTTCAATTCTCCTAGTCTTCGGAGTCTTCAACCGTTGTAGTTTCCATTATTCAGATGCACGGAAAATACTCTTCATTCCGTAGTGCTCATAGTTGTCCGATATCTTGTACTTCTTGGAGTGGTCTCATCAGTGGGATCTTCGAGTGGTCAAAAAGGGGAAAGGGGTATGGTCTCACTAAAGGGAATTTTTGAATAAGCTCAGAAGAGAAGAGAGGTAAAAGATCTTTTTGAAAGGGAAAGTTGTAGAGAAAAATCTTTGCTATGGGCTTGCCAGTTTCTAGGGTCACGTCCTACAGTCAACATGTGCTCTGATACCATCTTGTAGCGACCCGACCCGAATGGGTCAAGTCTTTGTGCTTAGGTGTCATCCCTGGATCGGTATGCTGACACACACAGTACACGAAGGATTTATAACAGAGGTAAATCACATGTATAAAGTAGTGTAAATACTATTACCTCAATCCAAATAGCGGAAGCAACAAGGTTGTGGATTCCCATCAACACCAACGGCAAAGTTGAGTGTAGAAATCGTAACCCTAACGTATCACTTACTCGTCGTAAGAAACCTGCAACATAAGACGTTGCAGCCCGAAACGGGTCAGTACATTGAATGTACTGGCAAATTCACACCATAGAGAAAATGATGAACAATGGCTACCACTATATGCATATTTGGCTGGTGGAAAGCTCTATGGTTATAAGGTTTTTGCGTAAAGCCAATTTTTCCCTACTGCAAAGGAATAATTTATTTAACTATCATGGTGGTTGTGAAACATTGAGAATGGTTGATAGCATTCTCAATCCCAGTTAAAAATAATTAAAACCCAACAACATTAATTATAAGTAACATGTTGAGATTCACATGATATTCAAGTACTAGATACTCAAGTTGTCCATAACTGGGGACACGGCTAATCATGATTAGTTTGTACACTCTGCAGAGGTTTGCGCACTTTTCCCCACAAGACTCGATCGCCTCCATTTGATTTCTCGCACTGCAGGGTGTTTGAGAAGACGGATGACCGAAACATAGTCTTTCAGAAGCGCTAGCACCTTACGTGTGGGTAGACCGGTACACCTACTTTCCCCTACATCTGCTAGTCTACCCGTAAGAGTTCGCACGACTTAGTCAACTATGCCAGAGCCCATAATGGCTTGTGGCTGCACACGGAAGTTTCTAGCATGAATTATCTTATGATCCCTTTGAGCCTGGGTGGCGGTCCAAAAAAAACAGGCAAGTCCTGATAGTCATCAGGTGCCTCAATCCACCCAGATGTGTGTTAGGTTGCCACCTTAGATAAACCATTAATTAAATATCTCACATCTGTCATGGATATCACTCACCCAATCCACGTCTACTAGCATAGCATGGCATAATAAGCAAACGTAGAAGTAACTCCCAAAGGTCTCATAATAATATAGGTAATAGGTACTACCTCATCTACTTCCCATCCCACAATTTAATTAGATCCTAATCATGCAATGTGAGAGGATTGATCTAATGCAATAAAACATGGGTTGTAGAAAAGGTATGATCAAAGTGTGAACTTGCCTGCAATGTTGATGAAGATGATTCGCACTCAAAACTCGTGATAGATCTACTCGTCACACTCCGGTCAATCTATCGTAAGCAAGCAATAGTAACCACACAATAAGTACTCATCTAATGCACAAGTAAAACTCGAACGAGTGAACGAACCAGAAAGTTCAATTTAAGAACTCCGGTTGCAAAGAAAGAAGGAACCGAACAAAGAAACCGAAAACAAACGGCGGAAGAACAACTCGGTTCTAGCAAGTTGAACTAGGTCAAAATTTTACAGTAGCAAAAACTTGTTTAAGTTGTTTAGACGGAACGGCGGTTTCGAAACGAAACTCCTGGCGCTTGAATCACCTGATTCCGATAAATGAGCGAGAAGATAAACTAGAACGATGATCGGATCTGAGGTCGCTGTCGGGGGCGATGCTGATTCCCGCCAACACCTATGGGGACAGGGCCCCTTTTTGGTTCGGTGGGGGGCGGAGAGCGCACAAAGAGCGGATCGAGGCAGTGCACGCGGGGAGATTTTTACCCAGCTTCGGGCCGCACGGATGCGTAAAACCCTACTGCTGCTTGTTTGTGTATATTGGATTCTTGCTCAGGAGCGATGGACGCTGCCAGACTGAGCGTAAGAGTGTCTCTAGTGTTGAGCGAGCCGAGCTGGCCGAGCCTCTGAACTCTCCGACCTTCGGAACCCTTTCTACGTTGCGCTTGGGCCTCCTTTTATACTCAAGGGGTCACCGACAGGGGGCAACGTAGACAAGAAGGGTAAAAATGGAAAAGGATGCGGTAGGTGCAGCTACCACTACTGTGGATACAGTGCACCATACCTAACTCTGACGGCAGGGGACAAGGACATTAAATGCCTGTCTGAGTCTCCTAAACAGTGCAAAAGGTGACCGTTAGGAGTGCCACCGTTTGCCACGATGGGCTTCTCTTCATCTCCGCTTGCCACCACGTACCCCTAGCTGCACGGCCTCCCGCCACGTGCGCTCTGGGAGAGTCCCAGAGCAACACGTTAGCAGGTGAGCTGGAGCGCGGGCACGCAGTGGGGGTTTCCCGCGGCAAGCTCCTTGCCGCGGCCGTCGTCTTGTCGCGTCCGGAAGCTTGTCGCTCGCCGGATCTTGCCGGGACGCAGGGCGCGTCGCGGCAAGCTTTCTTGGTATGTCTTGAGTGGCCTTCCCGACAAGCTCCTCTTGCCGGGGTCTTGTCTCTTCCCGGCAAGCTCCTCTTGCCGGGGCCTTGATTGGCCTTCCCGGCAAGCTCCTCTTACCGGGGCCTTGGTTTGAGTACTTTGTTCTTGAATGGTCTTCAAGGGAACCACGGAGGGTCCTGGCGGTCACCCGACAAGCCTTGCCGCGGGGCGCTGCAACTGGCCGTGCACGAGTTCGGGGTAATAGGGTACCCCTACTCTAGTACACCGACAGGAGCCCCCGGGCCTGGGCCATACATGGTGCCGAGCGCTGTTGGGCCAGGCCCAAAACAGTGCACGGGCACGCGCGGCCTAGGTCACGCCGAATCTAACTCTGCTCCCACCGCGCACGCCCAGAACGGCACGCGTCAAACGCGGCGTCGTGGGAGAGATCGTGGGAGGCGTGCGTGGGGCTAAGCCCCCCCGAGCATGCGTCAGGCCACGATGATGGGGACGATTCACGCCCTCCTCCTTAAACGGAGGTAGGTGTGAGGGCGCGGTGCATTTACTGGACGGGGCTGGTGCGCGGTTTTCGGGACGTCCACTCCCCGCGTTCACGGGGCGGAGCGATGCTGCCTCATCCATCGCCTCAGTTCTGCATCCCCGCCACGCAGCTCCCATGCGCTTGAGGTCACGGACGGTGGATTGGGAAACTGGGCCATCGCGAGCGGGTTGGCCCCGACTCCCTGCCCTTCCCGTGCCTTGATTCGCTGAGCGGGGCGGCCGAGCCCCCACCTCGCTCCTTTATAAAGAGCGGGATGGGAGCATGGAAAACCCGCACTTTCTCATATTCTCCTTTCTTCAGCTTCTGCTCCCCTTTCTCTCATCTGCCATGGAGAAAGGGAACCCAGGCCCTTCCTTAGTGGCGGCGAGGGTCGCCGCCAGACAGCGCCTCTCTCCTTCTTCTGCGCCCGTGGTGGCAGAGCCGGTCTTGGGGGGAAGAGGAAGAGGACAAGGTCGAGGACGAGGTCGAGGCGCTCGGGGAAGAGGCGGACGGGGCGGCGCGTCAGCTTCACCTCCGCCGGCGGCTCTTCCCCCCATGGCGGTCCATATAGGGGACGACCCTTGCGAGTTCTTCGTCAGGCTGCGTCGGGCGCCTCGTCGTCGCCTCCGGCTTCCTGCTCCGTTTGCGCGCGCGAGGGAAGTGGAGCCTCCCGAGACGCTGAGACTGCACATGAGGGGCTGTGGGATCAGCGGCACGCGAGTCCGCGTTGCATTCCCAGCCCCTAATGTGATGTATCTTGATCGAGGGTGGAAGACGTTCGCCCGCATCCACAGCTTGACGGAGGGGTTTAACCTCCATTTTAAGTTGATGGAGGGCGATCTCCTCTCCGTCAAGGCCTTCGGGTGCTTCGGCACTCGGGCGAAGTGCTGCGTGGATAGCTCCTCCGACAGTGAAGGCTCCTCCTCGAGCGAGAGCGACGAGGAGGGGAGCGACAGCGACGACGAGGGTAGCGGGCGGCGGAGTAGCGGGTCCGACTAGGCGTCGGGCGCCGCCTTGCGCGGCACCAGCGACTCCATCATCCGCGTCGCCGGCTTCTTGAACTCCCCGGGGTCGTCTCCTTGGGCGGCTGGCGTAGGGAGGCTGCGGAAGGGGAAGAGGGCAGGCGACAAGGCCGTCAAGCCGGAGTACGAGGGCGTGGTGCCCTCGACAGCGTCCTGACGTCCCGCCGCCCTGTCTTCGAGCCCCGCTTCCGGCGTCGCCGTCGCCGTCCAGCCTTTGGACGGCCCCTCCCGAGATGTTCCCTTTGTGTCTTCTGGCACCCATAGCTCGCCTAGGCACTTCTTTTGCCCTTTTCGCCTCCTTGACCTGCCTCCTGAAAAGGGGGACAGGAAAGGGATCACGGGCATCTTATCTTTTTAATTTGTAAGCCTTCGGGCCTTAGCTGTATCTAAAATTTGTAATCCTCTCTTTCATGTTTTTCATCCTCTATGGACTGTACCTGAGTGGGATGTTTTTTAATGAAAGGGGATGCTTGCCGGGGTATTTGTCTCGCGAGTTAAACCCACGCCAAGGAGCAAATCCTTGGTATCCTTCGGACAGACATTTCATCTCCCGGCAACAGACCCTGCCGCCTTCCCACGTCGCTCGACCTTTCTCACGGTTTTGACGGAGGCAGGGACGAGGTGGGTGCGGTTTTCCTCGCTTCATCCCCTTGCTGCCGCGACTACGACCGAACTTGGCCCCGAGAACGAGCCCTAGGGCCTAGAGTCGAGGGAGCACGGCAGTTTCTGGGAAGAAACGTGGTTTCGCATTCCCCAGTCCATAAGAGGATGCATGATGAGGGATGAAAGACTTATCTGATAGCGCAGCCCTCGGCAACTCTGGTTTGCCGTGGACGATTCTTGGCACTCACAGCCCCCGGCGATACTGGCTTGTCGGGAAGGCTCTTATCTTCAGCAGAGAACTTTGATGTTCTCGATGCCGGCTTCCGGCAAGCTGATTGCCAGGAAGGCTTTTATCTTCAGCAGAGAACTTTGACGTTCTCGATGCCGGCTTCCGGCAAGCTGGTTGCCAGGAAGGCTTTTGTCTTCAGCAGAGAACTTTGACGTTCTCGATGCCGGCTTCCGGCAAGCTGGTTGCCAGGAAGGCTTTTGTCTTCAGCAGAGAACTTTGATGTTCTCGATGCCGGCTTCCGGCAAGCTGGTTGCCAGGAAGGCTTTTGTCTTCAGCAGAGAACTTTGACGTTCTCGATGCCGGCTTCCGGCAAGCTGGTTGCCAGGAAGGCTTTTGTCTTCAGCAGTGAAATTTGACGTTCTCGATGCCGGCTTCCGGCAAGCTGGTTGCCAGGAAGGCTTTTGGCGAAGAA
>NC_041384.1:253387483-253409800 GCF_002162155.2 Triticum dicoccoides | reverse complement strand
TTTATCTTCAGCAGAGAACTTTGATGTTCTCGATGCCGGCTTCTGGCAAGCTGGTTGCCAGGAAGGCTTTTGTCTTCAGGAGAGAACTTTGACGTTCTCGATGCCGGCTTCCAGCAAGCTGGTTGCCAGGAAGGCTTTTGTCTTCAGCAGAGAACTTTGACGTTCTCGATGCCGGCTTCCGGCAAGCTGGTTGCCAGGAAGGCTTTTATCTTCATCAGAGAACTTTGACGTTCTCGATGCCGGCTTCCGGCAAGCTGGTTGCCAGGAAGGCTTTTATCTTCAGCAGAGAACTTTGACGTTCTCGATGCCGGCTTCCGGCAAGCTGGTTGCCAGGAAGGCTTTTGGCGAAGAACTTCGTGGTTCTTGACACCGGCTCCCGGCAAGATCGTTGCCGGAAAGGCTTATGGCGAAGAACTTCGTCGTTCTTGACACCGGCTCCCGGCAAGATCGTTACCGGAAAGGCTTATGACGAAGAACTTCGTTGTTATTGACACCGGCTCCCGGCAAAATCGTTGCCGGAAAGGCTTATGGCGAAGAACTTCGTTGTTCTTGACACCGGCTCCCGGCAAAATCGTTGCCGGAAAGGCTTATGGCGAAGAACTTCGTTGTTCTTGACGCCGAAAAGATTGGCCCTAAGGACATCGCCAGCCCCCGGGCCATAACTGCGTTCAAACATAGCAAGTGATTAGCGTCCGGAGTGCACTCAACTTGCTTGCGAATTTCGACTTTCGCTGCATATTCCCTATGCCTGCTAGAATGCTTTCCGGTGCGTACGATGCAGCCAGTAGCGCTTGAGGGAACGGGCCCTCCGCGGCTATTCGGGAACAACGCCTCCCGGAAAGGTTTACCTTCTTGGTTCTAGCGCAACCGCACAAGTTGCCGAGCGGACTCGAGGCAATCATGGAGCGCAACTAGCCCCGAGAAGGCTCCTCGGCATACAGGTCTATGCAGAAATCTCAAATAAATAACGCATGCTATCTTCCTGTTCATCCCCTCTTTGTACGTCCACCCTACGCTTTCTAGGGAAACTTGCCGGTGCAGGCACCCTTGCCGCGAGCGCCGAGTGCGGAACTTCAGCAGCCTGCTGGCGGGGTCGCTACCGACAAGTAATCTTGTCGCAACTAGTTGCAGCTCGCTTAAGTTGTTGAGCGGACTCGAAACAAAGTAAGGGCGCTAGCAGCTCTCTTAAGTTGCTGAGCAGACTCGAAGCAAAGTAAGGGCGCTAGCAGCTCACTTAAGTTGTTGAGCAGACTCGAAACAAAGTAAGGGCGCGACTAGCTACGAGTTGATTCCTCTGCGCACAGGTTTTTCGTACAAAGAACAAGATCTCCGAGGCGGATAACTTTATGTAGAAAGGAAATATCTAAAGTTTTGCATGACTTAGCTTTTTTCTGTTGCCGCACTGGCGTCGTTCTTTTGCTCGCCCGCTCCTTGGGAGCCATGACGATGAGGATTTAGCTTGCTGCCCGCCGGATCGGGTTCGCACGATCTCGACGCCCCTACCTGGCGCGCCAGAGCTGTTGGGGGCGATGCTGATTCCCGCCAACACCTATGGGGACAGGGCCCCTTTTCGGTTCGGTGGGGGCGGAGAGCGCACAAAGAGCGGATCGAGGCAGTGCACGCGGGGAGATTTTTACCCAGCTTCGGGCCGCACGGATGCGTAAAACCCTACTGCTGCTTGTTTGTGTATATTGGATTCTTGCTCAGGAGCGATGGACGCTGCCAGACTAAGCGTAAGAGTGTCTCTGGTGTTGAGCGAGCCGAGCTGGCCGAGCCTCTGAACTCTCCGACCTTCGGAACCCGTTCTACGTTGCGCTTGGGCCTCCTTTTATACTCAAGGGGTCACCGACAAGGGGCAACGTAGACAAGAAGGGTAAAAATGGAAAAGGATGCGGTAGGTGCAGCTACCGCTACTGTGGATACAGTGCACCCTACCTAACTCTGACGGCAGGGGACAAGGACATTAAATGCCTGTCTGAGTCTCCTAAACAGTGCAAAAGGTGACCGTTAGGAGTGCCACCGTTTGCCACGATGGGCTTCTCTTCATCTCCGCTTGCCACCACGTACCCCTAGCTGCACGGCCTCCCGCCACGTGCACTCTGGGAGAGTCCCAGAGCAACACGTTAGCAGGTGAGCTGGAGCGCGGGCACGCAGTGGGGGTTTCCCGCGGCAAGCTCCTTGCCGCGGCCGTCGTCTTGTCGCGTCCGGAAGCTTGTCGCTCGCCGGATCTTGCCGGGACGCAGGGCGCGTCGCGGCAAGCTTTCTTGGTATGTCTTGAGTGGCCTTCCCGACAAGCTCCTCTTGCCGGGGTCTTGTCTCTTCCCGGCAAGCTCCTCTTGCCGGGGCCTTGATTGGCCTTCCCGGCAAGCTCCTCTTACCAGGGCCTTGGTTTGAGTACTTTGTTCTTGAATGGTCTTCAAGGGAACCACGGAGGGTCCTGGCGGTCACCCGACAAGCCTTGCCGCGGGGCGCTGCAACTGCCCGTGCACGAGTTCGGGGTAATAGGGTACCCCTACTCTAGTACACCGACAATCGCGATCGCGGAATAAATCCGACGAGAAGAAAAAGAAGAACGGTTAAACGAACGGGCGTCGTTAATCGGGAATAATCGATGATCACGTTCGTTGAGACGAATGGTCCGAAAGAAGAACGAAAAACGATCTAGGGTTCTCGGAAAAGAAACCGAAAAAGAAAACGGAAAACCGATCTAGGGTTTCGGAAAAGAAACCGAAACGAAGAATCGGAGAGAAAAACCGGAAAAGAATACCGGAATGGTTTCCTTTAAAAGAACCGAAAAAAAAACGAATCGGAAGAGAAGAAAAGAATCGGAACGGTTTACAAGAAAAACCAAACCGAGGGGAGGAGAAAAAGAGAGGCGCGGCTACCTCGACGAGGTTCCGGTGAGGGCTCCGGCGAACGGCGGCGTTGGGCGGCGGCGGCGGCGGGTGAGGGGTGGCGCGGGGTGGGGCGGCTAAGGCGGCGACAGCGGTGGTGATGAGGGGTGCGGGGTGGGGCGCGGCTTGGGATGGGGTGTGGGGGTATTTATATAGGTGAGGGGAGAGGAGACTTGGGGTAGGGGACAAGAAATAGACTAGGAATAGGAAAAAGAAAACGAAACAAAGGAAAGAGGCCGGCCTAGAATCCTAAAAGGATTCGGCTAAGAGGCAAGAGGCGGTGGCGGTTGGCACTCCTGCGCCTGGCGCGCAGCGCACAGGGAGGCTGGGGGCGGCGGCTGGCTGGGCCTTTGGCCCGGCTGGCCGGGGAGGCTCCTTTTTTTTATTTTTTTAAACTGGTTCAGCGCGCAGGAAAAAAAACAAAAAACAAAAAGAGAACTAAACGAACTCCAAAAATACTAAAGTAAATTTTCCCCGACTCCTAAAAATGAGCCGAACAAAATGAACTTTTCTCCGGGCCTAAAATGCAATTTTTGAAAACGCGCATTTTTCCCTATCCAAATAAAATGCGAAATAAAACACCGGAAAACAAAATTTGATCTATTTATTAAATCTTCATTTTTCCTCAATTTGGGAAAGTCATATTATTCCCTCTCTTATATTTTTTTTTTGATATCGGAAAATAATTGAAGATGAAATAAATAAATCAAATGATCCTCTTTTCCAATTCGAGAAAACTCTCAAATATGAAAATAATGAAATCTCCAACTCTCTCCGAAGGTCCTTGAGTTGCGTGAAATTTCTAGGATCGACCAAAATGCAAGAAAATACGATATGCATGATGATCTAATGTATAACATTCCAAATTGAAAATTTGGGATGTTACAAAGCCTAAGCAAGGCGTTGGATTTACATCCAACGGCCGGTATTCTTCTTCAATCTCTCGTCTTCTTCCCCCAGCGCTGCCGGGACCGCCTGCTCCAGCCTCCGGCGTCTAGCGGTGCTGTTTTGCGTGCCTCGCAATGAAACGCTACCCCGCCAACGGCCAGACCATCCCTCCTCTCCTCCGCACCTCCTGTTATTCTCCACCGAGTGTAGGCTCACCCCGCACCCGAACCAGTCAAGTTTCCCACTCCTCTCCATCTGTGACTCCACTACCGCGTCTTCCCATCTCCGAGGCGTTCCAATCAGGGGCCTCGCCGTCGTCCACTATCTTGGTGCGTGGTGTGGTCCATGGACGCACGTGGAGAGGCTGACAATGGGGACGCACCACACCCATGGAGGCATGCATGCAACTACATCCTTTTTACACTAAAAATAATGTTTTCTCCCCTAGACAGTTGGGACCGACCAGCTACATCTTCGCATGCTAGGAAGTGTGTCATTGTTACGGGCAAAAAATGATTCTTCCCCATGACAGCTGGGACCCACCAGCTATATCTTCGCATGCAAGGAAGTGCGTCCTTATCCTCCCTGACGGCTGGGACCCACCCATTCAAAGCATATATAGTGTTGTCTGTGTACATACTGGTCGATCGGTCTGTCTGCCACAATGAACAGTGGTAGAGTAAGGAGTGGTAGCAGTTCACGCCATCCAGTCAAAACCCTGTACACATACGTACAACCAGATGCCAAAAAATGCGGCCACGTATGTACATACGGCGGGGTCTCGAATGCATACTCGCACATATGTACGGCCAGGGCTCGTGTACATGGAGAGGCCACGGATGGCAGCAATGGCATCCTGTTCATCGGAACCCAACCGGCTGGGTCGGAACGGAGGAACTACACCATGTTCATGGGGAGGCAACGGAATGCGTCGTGTTCATCAGGAGGCAACGAAATACGTTGTGCGATACGTCTCCAATGTATCTATAATTTTTTATTGTTCTGTGCTATTATATTATCTATTTTTGATGTTTTATATGCATTAGGATGCTATTTCATATGATTTTTGGGACTAACCTATTAACCTAGAGCCCAGTGCCAGTTCATGTTTTTTCCATGTTTTAGAGTTCCGCGGAAAAGGAATACCAAACGGAGTCCAAACGGAATGAAACTTTCGCCATGATTTGTCTTGGACCAGAAGACATCCAAACGACTTGGAGTGCACATCAGGAAATCCATGAGGTGGCCACAAGGTCAGGAGGCGCGCCCCCATCCTTGTGGGCCCCTCGTGACTCCACCGACCTATTCCTTCCGCCTATATGTTCTCAAATATCCCATAACCTTCTAGGGGAGCCACGAAACCACTTTTCCACCGCTGCAACCTTCTTTACCTGTGAGATCCCGTCTAGGGGCCTTTTTTGGCATCCTGCCGGAGGGGGATTTGATTACGAAGGGCTTCTACATCAACACCATTCCCTCTCCGATGAAGCGTGAGTAGTTTACCACAGGCCTACGGGTCCATAACTAGTTGCTAGATGGCTTCTTCTTTCTCTTTGATTCCCAATACCATGTTCTCCTCGATGTTCTCGAGATCTATTCGATTTAATACTCTTTTGTGGTGTGTTTATTGATATCCGATGAATTGTGGATTTACGATCAGCTTATCTATGAATATTATTTAAATATCCTCTGAATTCTTATATGCATGATTTGATATCTTTGCAAGTCTCTTCGAACTATCGATTTGGTTCGGCCAACTAGATTGGTTTTTCTTGCAACGGGAGAAGAGCTTAGCTTTGGGTTCAATCTTGCGATGCTCGATCCTAATGACAGAAGGGGAACCGACACATATTGTATTGTTGCCATCGAGGATAACAAGATGGGGTTTTCATCAAATTTCTTGAGTTTATCCCGCTACATCATGTCATCTTACTTAATGTGTTACTTTGTTCTTATGAACTTAATACTCTAGATGCAGGCAGGAGTCGGTCGATGTGTGGAGTAATAGCTGTAGATGCAGAATCGTTTCGGTCTACTTGATACGGACGTGATGCCTATATTCATGATCATTTCCTTAGATATCGTCATAACTTTGCGCTTTTCTATCAATTGCTCGGCAGTAATTTGCTCACCCACCGTAATATTTTCTATCTTGAGAGAAGCCTCTAGTGAAACCTATGACCCCTGGTGAGGGAGTCCTGGATTAGGGGGTCCCCGGGCGTCCGAGCTATGTGACATGGGCCAGACTGATGGGCCGTGAAGATACAAGATAGAAGGCCTTACCCCGTGTCCGGATGGGACTCTCCTTTGCATGGATGGCAAGCTTGGCGTCCGTGTGTAGTTTCCTTTCTTTGTAAACTGAATCTATACAACCCTAGGCCCCTCCGGTGTCTATATAAACCGGAGGGTTTAGTCCGTAGAGGTTAAGATAATCATACAAGCTAGACATCTAGGGTTTAGCCATTACGATCTTCAGGTAGATCAACTCTTGTAACCCAAATACTCATCAAAGTTAATCAAGAAGGAAGTAGGGTATTACCTCCATTAAGTGGGCCCGAACCTGGGTAAACATCATGTACCCTGTCTCCTGTTATCTTCGATCCTCAGACGCACAGTTCGGGACCCCCTACCCGAGATCGGCTGGTTTTGACACCGACATTGGTGCTTTCATTGAGAGTTGCACTATGACGTCAACAGAAGGCTCGATGGCTTGTTCGATCATCTACAGCAATGCCGTTTCCTGGGAAGCTTTCCTCCCCGGCCAGATTTTAGTATTCGGTGGCTTAGTTATGCATGCCAACTCGATTGGCCACCTCAAACAGATCGACAGCTACGCCCCTGGTCATCAGATAAGTTTTTGGAACCTAAATTATGTCGCTGATATCTGAGGAAACTTGATCTTCAAAGGGTTCGCGTCCCCTACCACTGCTTTGGCCTCAGATCCGGAGCAAACCACCAGGTTCGAAGATGGGAGTTTGGAGCCCACCGGACTCTCCACTACAAATCGCACTATCGAGGATCCGGAGGCAATTATGTCCAGGGCAAACTCGGAATCAGACCGGGTTCCCCCTATCATTGAAAGGCCGGACTCGCCCCCAGACTCCAGATCCGAACTCTCAAAGTCCACGCCAAGCAGGCACGACCAAGAGGTTTTCACCCCAGCTAGCCCCGCGGACTTTCGCTTCCACATCCAAATCTCGCTCTTAAACGAGGCTCTGGAGTTAAAGCGATCCCTCACCATCACAGAGGAATCACTTCCGAATTACACCCAGCCCGGACTAGGGGCTGAGAGTGGGGAATTTCACATCCCACCCACGACCCACTTCATAGCAACTGTCCAAGATTTAATTGACATGCTGGACTACGCCTCCAAAGACATCGACGACATGGATGACGATGCCGGAGACGAACTATGCCAAGACCCGCCGATCACCGGACGTTGGACGGCAACCTCCACATATGACGTGTATATGTTGGACACACCCAAAGAGGATGACGGCGATGGCAGGAAGGATCCAGTTGAGGACAAGCCCGCTGAGGCACCTCCAAAGCGTCAACGTTAGCGGCGCCACTCAAAATTGCATCGTGAAAAAGACAGCAATATCGGCACCGAAGACAAGAACACTCCAGAGAACGCCGAAGACCCCGAAGCCCCTGTCGACCCAACATCCGAATAGGATGATTGGGAGGATGGGCAAGTTAACCCTGACAATCCAGTCGGGAATGAGGACTCGGAGGATAGTAACTATCTACCAATCTCCGAGGATGATGTGAGCCTCGGCGACGAAGACTTCATCGTGCCAGAGGAACCACTCGAGCAGGAGCGCTTTAAGCGCTAGCTAATCTCCACTACGAGAAGCCTAAAAAAGAAGCAGCAACAACTCCAAGCCGAACAAGATACACTCAATGACATTTGGACCCAGGTCCTGGCTGCCGAACAGTATGGCCTTCAACGACCAGCAAGGAGTTATCCGAAGCGTTGGCTTCTACCACAATTCAACGACGAGGCCGTCGAGCCCATACCGTCAAGACATAACCATGCTGATAAACCAGACCGGCCACCACATGGATGAGGTAAAGCGGCCACCTATGCCGAACATCAACCTGCACCACCTTGCCAGAGAGGCAGAGAGACAACGGTTCGAGGATACACCTATGACCTACGGCAGGACCTGGACAATAGAGCAGGCCAAGCCAGATCAATCTATGGATCAAGGGGGCGTGCCCCAACGCGAGAAGACGACCATCAAGCCTGGCACGACAGGCACAACCTCACCCGGGCCAAAAACCGCATGTAGACTTCGTCTGAACTATGTTGTGACATCGCCCGATACAGAGGCGCCACACACCCCTTATGCTTCACCAATGAGGTAATGAAGCACTAGTTCCCAGAAGGGTATAAACCCATGAACATTGAATCATACGATGGTACGATGGATCCCGCAGTATGGATCGAAGATTTTCTTCTCCACATTGACATGGCTCGCGGTGACGATCTCCATGCCATCAAGTACCTCCCCCTAAAACTCAAGGGAACATCACGACACTGGTTAAACTGCCTCCCAGAAAACTCTATTGGTAGCTGGGAAGATTTGGAGGATTCCTTTAGAGACAACTTCCAAAGCACCAATTGTGATACCCAAAAAAAAATTTGGCCTTGTTTTAAGGGAATAAAATTTTGCCAGGAATTAAAACTTTGGATTTCTGAGCTCCATTTTGATTTTGATTTTTAAATCATTTCCTTCCCTGTTGTGATGAGTTTTTTTTTCCCAAAGAGAAAACTTTTCAAATATGTTATTGGACTTGTTTAACCTCTCAAGAAAAACTTTCCTTTTATCAGTATAGCTAATTAACTAAAATAATTGCTTGATCTTTACTTTCTTGAAAATAGTTTTTCAAGGTTAAATGGCCATATTTGAACTACAACCATTTGATAAATTCACTTAAAATTCCCATAAAAATTTGGAGATGTCATGTGATGTTTTTAAATCACTATTATGCAAAAAAATATTTCATTCACTAAATATTTTGAGCCCTACTCTCAATTTTTATTCTCTGGTCCAGAGTGCATTTTGCACTGCAACCTATTTAAGTATTCATTTAAAACTTCTACCAAAATTAAGGGAGGTCAGTAGGAGCCTGTTATCCCTCTTTGTGCAAAAACCTATTTATGTTCTTTGAAAAATTTGAGTGGATCAACCTCATTTCCATTCAGGACCAACTTGAGGATTTGTACAGCAACCACCATTTTAGTTGCTCCTATACCCTTAACTATTTCTCCTACTTGTAGTCCCCCATGTTAAACCCTTAAGTCCAAGAGCATGCACCTTTTGGATCATTTTTGGTTCATGGAATAATGTCACTTATTTCCTGTCCAGAATTGAAGTTTTGTAAAGATTGCACTAGCAAGTTTCCCCTTTTGTCCAAATAACCACACCACCCTCTTATTCTTCTAAAGAGACCCCCATCTGGAGTTTTTGGCCACTCCAAGACATGCCTAGGTGCCTTTGGCATTTTATCAAACACCTGGAGAGCATGACCAGTTTTGACATGAGTTTTGGCATTGCACTGTGACCTTGCACCTCTGATCAAACCAGCATGTCCACTAGACTCCCCGTTCCTCCTAACCTAGGTCTGTTAATTGCCAGTCTCAACCAAGCTCTGTAGCATGCTCTGGCATTTTGTCGAGCACACCCAGTGCATGCACTGGACGCGCCCAGAGCGCGCGTATTGCAGCCGCGCGCCCGAGCCGACACACTGGCCCCCACGGCTTTGGCCCGCTCTGCAGCACCACGCCACGCGCTCCCCTCCTCGCAGCAACGCGCCAAGCAGCCCCCGCCGCGCCCGGCAGGCCAAGAGCTAGCCGCCGCCGCCGCCCGATAGCCCCTGCTCCGTTCAGCACCGCCCAAGCCACCCCGGCTCGCCACCTGGCCCCGGCACAGCCCAAGATCATCCACACGGGTGTCCGCTAGCGTTCGTCGCCGCCACGTCGCCCTAGCTACAGAGAGGCGGTTCGCCGGAGAGCTTATCCCCACCGCCGCGGAACCGACCTCGGCGTGCTATAAATGGACACCCCGAGCCCCTCTGAGCACGCACGCGACCTCATGCTACCCCCATGGCGCTCCCCTGCCTCGCATTCGACCCGGGGAGGTCTTCTTCATCATCTCCGGCAACTCCTGCCGCCGCCACCACCCTGGCCAATCCGGCACCTCCAGCACCTCCCCCTCTCCGTTCTCTCCACCAAGAACTTCCTCATTCCCCTGTGAACCCAACCCCCTACTTAATTTTGATCGGGAGCCGTCGCCGCCAACAAATCACTTTGCCACCGAAGCTTCCCTCCGCCGCAGAGCTCGCCGCTGGTGATTTACTCCTTCCCCAGCAACCCTGCGACCACCGGGAGAACCGCCCCAGCCGTGTGGATCCATTCCCACCCTCGGGGGCCCGCGAGGAGCAGCCAAACGCCGGCGACGATCGCCGGAGCCCCGCTCTGCTCGGGCAGAGGAGGGAGACGACGCACGGCGACTGGTCAAACCTGACTAGTGGGCCAGGCGGGCCCACTGTCGGTGACCCAGCTCCGCCTCCACGCGTTTAAGTGGAAGCGTAAAGACCCTAAGTACGTCTCCCGTTTTCGAAGACGTATTCTGCCGAAACGTTTTCTTTTTCTATTTTATTTTAAAAACAGATTTTGACCAAATCTTTGACTGGCTATAACTTTTTAAATATAACTCCAAATGAGTTGATTCTTTTTCCTACCTTCCTCAAATTTGGTCTAGTTTATTTTAAGATTTATTTGAAAAATTTTCAAACAACTTTTTGGTTCTGTTTTTGAAATATGTGTTAATTCAAATATATTTTTAAATAGGATTTTGGGAGAGAGAAGAAGCTTTCAAAAGTTTTGGAGAGCACCTCACCCCTCCACAACATTGAAGGCAAGCATTCTGAATCCCGGCATAATATTTTTTTGGTGTGATCATTGATGCATTTATAACACCACCGCATTTCGAAGGACTTGTTATTTCATGTGATATGATCATATGCATGGATGCATGTTATTGATTTCCATGCTGTTGGAAATGAACACACTTGTGATGATAATCACCCTCATGAGGTTTACATGCATACCGGCAGGAAACCGGGAAAACCTCTGCCTTAGGTAGGTATGAGTTTGTCGCCGGTCTCCGTCGGGACGGTTCTGTCTGGTATGGCATGGTAAGGTGATACGAGTGGTGACTCTGTTTGATGAGATATATTTGTTATACTAATCATGCAGGGAATACTTTAACCTCCTGAGTCGACCGTAGATCGAGTCTTGTTCCAGTAACCCCATACTTGTTTCGTACTACCACTCGTCTCTACAGCAAGTAGAGTACGGTTCAGTAAGTTGTCAACCTCTTTCTAGCACACACCGTACAGAGAGGCCATGGGGGAAGATACCGGTTGTAGCTGGTAGGCAGGCCACCTGGTCATGGGGCATGGGTGTTTCCGGTTGGGACCGAGAGGGGAGGCCACCCCTTAGAGCGCGCGATATAAATTTGATCCCATGCTACGCGAGGTTGTAGCTTCCCCACTTAGAGTTTGCTTAATAGGTGTCGTGGGTGATTCCAGACACGTGTGTGATAAGCTGGTGTGTGCAAGTTAGGTGTGTTTTCAACAAAAAGACCATAGATGGAATTAGTCCCGATGGACTAAAGAAATCCGTTACTCGTGGGTAAAGAGTACACCCTCTGCAGAGAATAAACCTATTCGAATAGCCGTGTCCATGGTTAAGGATTTCAGTCTGGGATGGGTCAGGTGTCGGTCTTAGTGTCGGTCTTCGGAGGTGAAACTGTTAACCAGAAAATGGAATTACTACCCGTGACTTGTGATATCTATGATGATTATTATTATTGTTGACTAACCCGTGATATTATTGTTATTACCGAATATCTCTGGGATGGTTCTACCTCCGGGATATTCATTATGATTGTTTCTTTTAAAGCCCTTTATGTGGCGTCGCTCAGACGCCCGACTGTGGCACTTCTTTTAAAGCCCTTTATGTGGCATCGCTCAGACGCCCGACTGTGGCACTTCTTTTAAAGCCCTTTATGTGGCGTCGCTCAGACGCCCGACTGTGGCATTTCTTTTAAAGCCCTTTATGTGGCGTCGCTCAGACGCCCGACTGTGGCATTACTTGATTATTTGTTTCATAAGTTTTTATACTACCATGTTATTGCAATTTTATAAATAGCTTGCTTGCACGCATCAGAGTTTCATTCATCTATTGTGACTGACGTCATGAGCATAAAATATTTTCAGCACATCATTGTTATATTATACCTGTGTTCATAATGTTTGCGAGTACATTCAAAGTACTCACTGGCTTGTCCCTGGCTATTGTCTTGGCCAGATTATCTTGCACGAAGAAGAGCGACGCGATGCCAGCCCCGGAACCCACTCACTGGAGATAGCAGCCTCGCGAAGATAGGAATTAACCTGGTCAGCTGTTCCCGTGGGAAATGGAGTCCCATAGGCACTGATGTTTCACAACCCGCTTCCGCCATCAACCACTAGAAACCTTTTGTTGTACTCACAGGCCAGAATGGTCTTGTACTACATAATTTGTTTTCTACTTGGAATTTCTGTATCAAGTTGGAGCCTCATCAGCTAACAGTAATCCTGGGGCTGATGAGCACGACGGTCTTTTTCTGGAAATTATTACCCGGAAAACCCCGGTCGTGACAGGCTTGGTATCAGAGCCAGGCTGACCATTGGCTAATCCTATCTTAGCCAGGTCAATAAACTAGGCAAAACAACCCACCAGACCTTAACCAAACCCCAGCCAAGCTTCTCGTGCAAGATAGCCACACAGTGACCCAACACCTTTTGGCAGTCGCTGCCCAACCTATCAACCTAACATGTCACTCATGCGCCAGTGACCGGCCCCTAAATAGTTTTTTCTCGCAAGCGTGCGAAGGAAGATTCTGTCCCCTTTTCCCTATAAAAAGGGCATGCTAGCCTCAACCCAGCACAGCACAGCCGCTACCCCCAAACCGAGCCACAATGCCTGGCCCTGTCGTGCACAACGAAACCACAGCAACCAACCTTGGAGGTTTTGTGACCATCCTCGCAAACCTCACCCGTCGTGCCTACGCGTTAGAGGAGCCACCAGAATATGTTGTGTATCAAGGACCCATGAGCGGTGAAGACCGCCAATTTTGGGCCACTGTGCACATTTACGGTAGGAGTCTAGCACCCGAGCGTCCCTACCGGTTCACCAGAAGAACAACTTCCTTTGAGCCACAAGCCATCCAGCTAGCCGCTCGAGAGGCTATAGTTCATCTCAGGCACTTGTCGCCCAGAGTTAACTGTCGCTCGTTCCACTACTATCCCAGACGTGAAGGGTATGGTAGACCACCCCAAGTTGCCAACGGAGATCACGAGACGGACCCCGCATTGTTGCACCTAGTGCGCTATGTAAGTGCACTAGAGGCACTGTTCAACCAGGTCACCATTGATCTAATTGCAGCTCGTGGAGAGCTGGTTCGTCGAGCCCCGGCGAGAGAAGAAAACGAGCCCAACACCGACAACCCAGTCGTGCTGTTTGGACAACCGATCGAGACCCCGAGATCTGCCCCAGCCATCGGCCAAGGTGCTGCGATAACCCCAGAAGTGCTTCGTAGCATATTGGGAGCACACTCCAACGGGGTTGTGGCCAACAATCCCCGCAATGGTCATTCTCACTACCCCGACCCTGCAGTTCCTCCGCCATCTCCGACTAATCCCGGCAGAGAGACACGTGGAGAAGCCTCGGCACCCACCAGGCACGCCCGTTTAGACATAAACGAAGTAGACTAAGCAGTATGAGTAGCACCAAGTTTCAATGTATCATCGCTTGTAATCATGCGACCACATATATTAACGCAGCCTGTCTTTGTGCCTCTGTTTTAATAATAGCCTTGCATGTTTGGTCAGCGCATAGCTGCATATTCTTCCGGGCACAACTACCCAAAACCAACCCGACGACAACCACAGTAACACGTCTCTTTATGAGATATGTGTATCTCTGACACTGACCTGACCTTTGGATCCAAGCTGGCAAATTTATTACCATTCACCACGGTAAAACGATCCAGCTCCATTGCTATATAAAGGCCACCTTGTGACATTACCCAGCAACCCCCACCTTGTGCACCACACTCGCACTTTTTCCTGTCATGCCGAACCCCAGCATTCATCTGAGAACCCCAGATGCAACCCCAGGTAGCTTTGTCAAGTTATTGTGGGATTTTACCCGCAGTACCATGGGTTCTACCCAGCCACCCCAGTACGAGCTGTTCAAATCGAGGATCACCCCATCCACCTCGGAATATTGGGCAGCAGTGCACATTCCTCCTGTAGACCCCAACCAAGATCCAATAGAAGTTTCCTTCGTGGGGAAATCTATGCCAACCCCACACTTGGCCATAGAGGCTGCTGCGAAAGAAGCGATTGCTCGTCTTCGATCCGCAGTACCCTATGCCCGCGAACGAGGATATTATTACTTCCCAAGTCGTGCAGCACCCGGAGAAATAACGTCTTTTCCCGGTGGGCGGATTGAGAGAGACCCAGTTCTGGCCAACCTTATCCAGTACATCATTGCTCAAGAACATTTAAACCAGCGAGTGATGGGTTATCTCCAGAGCCTCGCAGATTTAAATCCTCAGGTTGCCATCGGCAGACCACTAAGACCCGACACGGAGAGACGCATTCATCGACTGGTCAATCCACTTCCTCCAATAGAAGAGGAGTGTATACCTTTACCAGAGACATTTTATCAGGACCCCGTCCAGTTACCGTTTTCATTTTAGACGTTACTATTGTATTTGTTCCTTGCAGCATTTATTTATGTATGTGACTTATGCGTGATACCCTGAGTTTGTACGGCAAGTTAATTATTTGGCTTCTGCTCATGTGTGTAGTTTTGTTGTGGTTTACGCTCCTTTAAAGTAACTGTTTTCCCCTCGCGAAACCCTGGAGTGAGATTTTCTTTTCCCTGAGTTGCTACATCTACACTTTCTCACGGCGTGGATTATTTAATTTCACTCAGCACTACGCAGCAGACTCACAACCATAATCATTCGGACACATACACTGTTTGCACAACTTTGCAACGGTGTTACATCCAGCTAATCACCCCCTAACAACAGTTAGCACCCGGCATACTACTCCTCATGATCACCACCACCGCGGAGAGCCAACACCCGAGCCGCAGGATCGCGATACTCGTCGAAGATCATCGCGCACAGGAGCACAGAGAGCCCCAGCAGCGTTGCCAGCCCTCCGCATATTAGGATCACAAACCAGTCCGGCATCGCCTCCGCCATTAGAGCCTCGACTTAGCTTCTGTAAGCAGTAACGGAAAAATAAGGAGGAGGAGAAGTGAGGCCAGGTGTAAGGAGGAAGAGAGAGGCACCCCGGCCGTTTTTATAGCTCGAGCTCGGTGTACGGTGGGCGAAGTCCACCAACGCCGCTCGTCGCCGATCGCCGGTGTTCGGAGTCGAATCCGCGAGCAGTGCCGACAGCGCGCTGGCCCGCGAGGTGAGTGCACGCTGCACCAGCAGCTAGCACGCCGCGCACTACCACAGTACGGCCTAGATGCCCTACACACTAGGCGTCGCCGGTGGAGAAAGCGCGCGGGAGAGAGGAGGAAGAAAGGTCCAGAGGGAGAAGAAGAGGAGACTGACAGTGGACCCCGGGTCCACCTGTCAGCCAGAGAGAGCACTATGCTCTCGGGTGCGATCAGCGTATATCTAAATTTAGGAGTTATCCTAAATTTATATCCAGCATAGAAATCGCCCGTTTTTGTGTCTCGGACCGTAGACTTTTCCGCACAGCACCAGTTTTCACACGGTGGTTTTTCACCACTTATTGCCCTCTCACTGTAACTACATCTTTATTGCGTAAATATTCTCTTAACACCGCTTTCAGCAAATCTCGAGGACGAGATTTTTTTTAAGGGGGATAGTATTGTGACACCCAAAAAAAATTTGGCCTTGTTTTAAGGGAATAAAATTTTGCCAGGAATTAAAACTTTGGATTTCTGAGCTCCATTTTGATTTTGATTTTTAAATCATTTCCTTCCCTGTTGTGATGAGTTTTTTTCCCAAAGAGAAAACTTTTCAAATATGTTATTGGACTTGTTTAACCTCTCAAGAAAAAATTTCCTTTTATCAGTATAGCTAATTAACTAAAATAATTGCTTGATCTTTACTTTCTTGAAAATAGTTTTTCAAGGTTAAATGGCCATATTTGAACTACAACCATTTGATAAATTCACTTAAAATTCCCATAAAAATTTGGAGATGTCATGTGATGTTTTTAAATCACTATTATGCAAAAATATATTTCATTCACTAAATATTTTGAGCCCTACTCTCAATTTTTCTTCTCTGGTCGAGAGTGCATTTTGCACTACAACCTATTTAAGTATTCATTTAAAACTTCTACCAAAATTAAGGGAGGTCAGTAGGAGCCTGTTATCCCTCTTTGTGCAAAAACCTATTTATGTTCTTTGAAAAATTTGAGTGGATCAACCTCATTTCCATTCAGGACCAACATGAGGATATGTACAGCAACCACCATTTTAGTTGCTCCTATACCCTTAACTATTTCTCCTACTTGTAGTCCCCCATGTTAAACCCTTAAGTCCAAGAGCATGCACCTTTTGGATCATTTTTGGTTCATGGAATAATGTCATTTATTTCCTGTCCAGAATTGAAGTTTTGTAAAGATTGCACTAGCAAGTTTCCCCTTTTGTCCAAATAACCACACCACCCTCTTATTCTTCTAAAGAGACCCCCATCTAGAGTTTTTGGCCACTCCAAGACATGCCTAGGTGCCTTTGGCATTTTATCAAACACCTGGAGAGCATGACCAGTTTTGACATGAGTTTTGGCATTGCACTGTGACCTTGCACCTCTGATCAAACCAGCATGTCCACTAGACTCCCCGTTCCTCCTAACCTAGGTCTATTAATTGCCAGTCTCAACCAAGCTCTGTAGCATGCTCTGGCATTTTGTCGAGCACACCCAGTGCGTGCACTGGACGCGCCCAGAGCGCGCGTATTGCAGCCGCGCGCCCGAGCCGACACACTGGCCCCCACGGCTTTGGCCCGCTCTGCAGCACCACGCCACGCGCTCCCCTTCTCGCAGCAACGCGCCAAGCAGCCCCCGCCGCGCCCGGCAGGCCAAGAGCTAGCCGCCGCCGCCGCCCGACAGCCCCTGCTCCGTTCAGCACCGCCCAAGCCACCCCGGCTCGCCACCTGGCCCCGGCACAGCCCGAGCTCATCCACACGGGTGTCCGCTAGCGTTCGTCGCCGCCACGTCGCCCTAGCTACAGAGAGGCGGTTCGCCGGAGAGCTTATCCCCACCGCCGCGGAACCGACCTCGGCGTGCTATAAATGGACACCCCGAGCCCCTCTGAGCACGCACGCGACCTCATGCTACCCCCATGGCGCTCCCCTGCCTCGCATTCGACCCGGGGAGGTCTTCTTCATCATCTCTGGCAACTCCTGCCGCCGCCACCACCCTGGCCAATCCGGCACCTCCAGCACCTCCCCCTCTCCGTTCTCTCCACCAAGAACTTCCTCATTCCCCTGTGAACCCAACCCCCTACTTAATTTTGATCGGGAGCCGTCACCGCCAACAAATCACTTTGCCACCGAAGCTTCCCTCCGCCGCGGAGCTCGCCGCCGGTGATTTACTCCTTCCCCAGCAACCCTGCGACCACCGGGAGAACCGCCCCAGCCATGCGGATCCATTCCCACCCTCGGGGGCCCGCGAGGAGCAGCCAAACGCCGGCGACGATCGCCGGAGCCCCGCTCTGCTCGGGCAGAGGAGGGAGACGACGCACGGCGACTGGTCAAACCTGACCAGTGGGCCAGGCGGGCCCACTGTCGGTGACCCAGCTCCACCTCCACGCGTTTAAGTGGAAGCGTAAAGACCCTAAGTACGTCTCCCGTTTTCGAAGACGTATTTTGCCGAAACGTTTTCTTTTTCTATTTTATTTTAAAAACAGATTTTGACCAAATCTTTGACTGGCTATAACTTTTTAAATATAACTCCAAATGAGTTGATTCTTTTTCCTACCTTCCTCAAATTTGGTCTAGTTTATTTTAAGATTTATTTGAAAAATTTTCAAACAACTTTTTGGTTCTGTTTTTGAAATATGTGTTAATTCAAATATATTTTTAAATAGGATTTTGGGAGAGAGAAGAAGCTTTCAAAAGTTTTGGAGAGCACCTCACCCCTCCACAACATTGAAGGCAAGCATTCTGAATCCCGGCATAATATTTTTTTGGTGTGATCATTGATGCATTTATAACACCACCGCATTTCGAAGGACTTGTTATTTCATGTGATATGATCATATGCATGGGTGCATGTTATTGATTTCCATGCTGTTGGAAATGAACACACTTGTGATGATAATCACCCTCATGAGGTTTACATGCATACCGGCAGGAAACCGGGAAAGCCTCTGCCTTGGGTAGGTATGAGTTTGTCGCCGGTCTCCGTCGGGACGGTTCTGTCTGGTATGGCATGGTAAGGTGATACGAGTGGTGACTCTGTTTGATGAGATATATTTGTTATACTAATCATGCAGGGAATACTTTAACCTCCTGAGTCGACCATAGATCGAGTCTTGTTCCAGTAACCCCATACTTGTTTCGTACTACCACTCATCTCTACAGCAAGTAGAGTACGGTTCAGTAAGTTGTCAACCTCTTTCTAGCACACACCGTACAGAGAGGCCATGGGGGAAGATACCGGTTGTAGCTGGTAGGCAGGCCACCTGGTCCGGGGGCATGGGTGTTTCCGGTTGGGACCGAGAGGGGAGGCCACCCCTTAGAGCGCGCGATATAAATTTGATCCCATGCTACGCGAGGTTGTAGCCTCCCCACTTAGAGTTTGCTTAACAGGTGTCGTGGGTGATTCCAGACACGTGTGTGATAAGCTGTTGTGTGCAAGTTAGGTGTGTTTTCAACAAAAAGACCGTAGATGGAATTAGTCCCGATGGACTAAAGAAATCCGTTACTCGTGGGTAAAGAGTACACCCTCTGCAGAGAATAAACCTATTCGAATAGCCGTGTCCATGGTTAAGGATTTCAGTCTGGGATGGGTCAGGTGTCGGTCTTAGTGTCGGTCTTCGGAGGTGAAACTGTTAACCAGAAAATGGAATTACTACCCGTGACTTGTGATATCTATGATGATTATTATTATTGTTGACTAACCCGTGATATTATTGTTATTACCGAATATCTCTGGGATGGTTCTACCTCCGGGATATTCATTATGATTGTTTCTTTTAAAGCCCTTTATGTGGCGTCGCTCAGACGCCCGACTGTGGCACTTCTTTTAAAGCCCTTTATGTGGCGTCGCTCAGACGCCCGACTGTGGCATTTCTTTTAAAGCCCTTTATGTGGCGTCGCTCAGACGCCTGACTGTGGCATTTCTTTTAAAGCCCTTTATGTGGCGTCGCTCAGACGCCCGACTGTGGCATTACTTGATTATTTGTTTCATAAGTTTTTATACTACCATGTTATTGCAATTTTATAAATAGCTTTCTTGCACGCATCAGAGTTTCATTCATCTATTGTGACTGACGTCATGAGCATAAAATATTTTCAGCACATCATTGTTATATTATACCTGTGTTCATAATGTTTGCGAGTACATTCAAAGTACTCACTGGCTTGTCCCTGGCTATTGTCTTGGCCAGATTATCTTGCACGAAGAAGAGCGACGCGATGCCAGCCCCGGAACCCACTCACTGGAGATAGCAGCCTCGCGAAGATAGGAATTAACCTGGTCAGCTGTTCCCGTGGGAAATGGAGTCCCATAGACACTGATGTTTCACAACCCGCTTCCGCCATCAACCACTAGAAACCTTTTGTTGTACTCACAGGCCAGAATGGTCTTGTACTACATAATTTGTTTTCTACTTGGAATTTCTGTATCAAGTTGGAGCCTCATCAGCTAACAGTAATCCTGGGGCTGATGAGCACGACGGTCTTTTTCTGGAAATTATTACCCGGAAAACCCCGGTCGTGACACCAATGGTCGGCCTCTAGACGCCGATGACCATAGTCACATAGTCTGGTAACCCGGAGAATCAGCCTGGAAACTCTGTACTAGGTTCTTAATTAAAAAGAACCAAATTGTCAATTGTCCAGACACCGAAGCCCTCACGGCCTTTAAACACAGCGTCCATGATGAGTGGCTCACCCGACACCTCAGCCAAAAAAAGCCGAAGTCTATGGCAGCTCTCACCGTGCTTATGACCCGCTTTTGCATGGGAGAAGATAGCTGGCTAGATCATAGAAGCAACAACACCAGCGGCCCTGGCACCTCCGAAGCCAGAGACAGCAACGGCAAGACACGACGCAACAAACACAAGCGCCGAAGCAACAATCAAGATACCAAAGATACGGCGGTCAATGACGGATTCAGTGGCTCTAAACCTGGTCACCGGAAGAAGACATTCAAAGAAAAACAAAGATGGTCCATCCAGTTTGGACAGAATACTCGATCGGCCTTGCCAGTTTCATGGAACTCCTGACAAGCCTTCCAATCATACCAACATAAATTGTTGGGTCTTTAAACAGGCCGGTGAGTTAAACACTGAACATAAAGGGAAGGGGACGCCTAGCGAGGACGACGATGAAGAGCCTCGCCCAACGAACACGGGGGGAAAAGAAATTTCCCCTCGAGGTAAAAATAGTGAGCATGATCTACGTCACTCATATCCCCAAACAGGAGTGCAAGCGCGCACTAAGGGACGTTTATGCCATAGAGCCAGTCGCCCAAAAATTTAACCCATGGTCAGCCTGTCTGATCACTTTTGATCGTAGAGACCATCCGACTAGTATCTGTCATGGAGGTTTGGAAGCATTGGTCCTTGATCCAATTATCGACGGATTCCATCTAACGCGCGTCCTTATGGATGGAGGTAGCAGTCTTAACCTGCTTTACCAGGACACTGTCTGCAAAATGGGCATTGATCCGTCAAGAATCAAGCCCACCAAAACCACCTTCAAAGGAGTCATACCCGGCGTAGAGGCCTGCTGCACGGGGTCCATAACGCTGGAGGTAGTCTTCGTCTCCCTCTATAACTTTCAAAGTGAAGACTTGATCTTCGACATTGTCCCTTTCCGCAGTGGCTATCATGCACTGCTGGGACGAACCGCTTTCACCCATTTCAATGCAGTCCCGCATTATGCTTATCTAAAGCTCAAGATGCCCGGACTACATGGCGTCATAATAGTCAATGGGAGCATGGAGCGCTCCCTCCATACTGAGGAGCATACCGCGGCCCTCACAGCCGAAGTACAGGGTGGCCTTCTCAAGCCAAATACTACATCGGCAGTTAAGCCCGTAGACACTATCAAACGAGTCTGTTCTAACCTGCATAATGGCAGTCCGGCTAGTCCAGAGCTAGATTAACAATCCGGCCTCCGTCCAAGCCCCAAATTGATAGCGGCAAATGCACCACGCATACATAACTATGCACTAAAGATACCATTGGCAAGGATGGAGGCCCTATATGGACCCCCATATCCTTCCCTTTTTCTTCATATTTTTATTCTTTCAGGTTCTTTACAAACCCACCTTAAAATGGTACCAAGGGCCCTTTTCCAGGCCCCTTATGCATACTCGATTGTTGATCCTCTCAAAGGATCCTACCCCAAGGCGAAAAGCAGCGCAGATGTGCGGTAGAGTGTCCAAAGGATCTTCAAGATCAAATTTTCCATTTTAGGACATGTATGTAGCTTTCCCTTGTTCTCAGATTATGGGCATGTAAAATAGCCTCGATAATCATGGCATTCGCTGTAAAAATACGTTTTGACATATCAATCAGACTATAATGGAAACAGTTTCGCCCAACCCTATTTGGTATTGGCTTATTTCCTAATCTGTATTCCCTCTTTGTGTCAGATTGGCACATACACCTCGTCTCGATTTAAATCACCAGGGACTCTAGTGAGCCACATATATTATTTTCTCAAAAAAAAGTCTGAATACTTTTATAGTATACTTTGGTGTCCCGCATATGGCATTATATGCATCAGCTCTGAATCATGTCTTTGGTCAATAGTTGGGTTGCCCGGCTCCTGGGGTTACCACCTTACGTTCTACTTGTTCGGCTAAGGTAGTAAAGGGTGAACTACTGCGATTGTGTTTCTGGTTTGTCCGGTCAAACACCTTAGTAGAGAAAGCCGAAAACTGACTGTCATGGTATGGCGAGAGCTGGCCGGCTATTTGGCGACTTAATGTAAATATCTTGTGATTTTTTCGTATTATACGAAGGACTGACTTCGGTTAGGTCACGCACGTAAGGCATCACCGTTCGAACAGCCGCACGCGCACCAGGGGCTAGTTCTTAGCCCCACAGTCAAACTCCTATGGCTAAGTGAAAGTGCTAAAGCCACATAGTCTGATTGCCTGGTTCGTTACGTAAGTCACCTCCTTTACGGACCAAGATGTTGGGTCAAGAGTGATTACACAGTATTATGAAC
>NC_041384.1:253323784-253387299 GCF_002162155.2 Triticum dicoccoides | reverse complement strand
AATAATAAAATACGGCCGTATAGGAGGTATGTAGTTTGGGTAAAAGCATAAAAATATTACAAAGCCTTGGTTTATAATACAACGTCTGGGAAGTTCGAATACATTCACTCGAACATGATATCCTTCAAGCATTGACCCTCTATCAAACGGGCGCCCTCTAGGACATCTTTGAAATAGCGCTCCGGCTTGCGGTGGTCCTTGCCTCCTGGCGAGCCCTCGACTGCCACAACGACATCCTTCATTTTAGCCCAGTGCATCTTGACACGGGCGAAGGCCATCCGCGCACCTTCTATACATGAGACCGCTTGACCGCATCAATTCAGGCCAGCGCATCGACAAGTCGCTGCACCAGGCGGAAATAGCTGCTTGGAATGGGTTCGGTCAGCCACAGCTAGAGTATGACGTCCCTCATGACCAATCCGGACATCCTATGTAGCTCGGCCCACTACGCCATTTGGTCATTCAACAGCGTTGGGCGCTCCTGCACCGTGAACTGTGACCAGAATAGCTTCTCCATCGTGTGCCCCTCCTGGGCCCGGAAGAACTGCGTGGCGTCGGCAGCACTCTTCGGAAGATCCGCAAAGGCATCTGGAGCACTCCACAGTCGAGTGAGAAAGGCATACTTCTGATTGCCAAATTTACCCTGTAAGAGAAAGGGCTTACCAGCTGCAATCTATCCGGCCTGCTTTATCTCCTCACATGCCACTCAGGATTCGGCCCGCGCCTCCTTGGCCTCTTGAAGAGCCTTGTGAAGGTCGGTCACCTAGGCTTTATTCTTCTCTTCTAGGGACTCGCAATTGTTGGTGCCGTCCTTGAGCGCTTGCTCCATTTTGATCACTCGCTCCTCGTATTGGCAGCACACGACCTGTTCAGACTCCAAGTCCTTGGCCGCTTTACCAGCGGCCGCTTTGTTCACCCTTGCCTGCTCCTTGGCTTTGGCAAGTTCACCTCTGAGGGTCTCGACTGCAGCAGCGCTGCCTGCAATCATACACATAGCAGCGCATGAGCTTCAACTTAGAGTCTGCATATTAATGCAGGCATGAATGAGATATTTTGAAACATACCTTGCGCTTCATCAAATCTCCTGTTAATGCGGATGAGATCCTCATAGGCCAGTCCCAGCTTATGCTTGAGCTCGGATACTTCGGCGGCCTGGGCGGTTGCCGATAACAATGAAGCTCGTTCCTCAAAATAGACAAGCACATTATCTCCTGCAAATATTATCGATACTCGATTCGGCCTTTTTTCCAAAAGCCGAACAGAGTCTCAGGGGCTACCACCTATATGCAGGCATATTTTTTATATGAAAAGCGATCAAGAATATTACATCGCATACCTCGAAGCCTATTAGTAAGCTAGTGAAGGCTTCTCTCAGCCTGCTCTTGGCGGACTAAACCCTTCCAACAACCACACCCATCAAGGCGCGGTGCTCCTCCACTATGGAAGCATGTTGCAGTGCCTCCATTAGTATGTTCGGTGCCTCCGGATTAGTGGAGATCACCGCTGGAGTTGGCGCTCCCCCTCCAAAGGGGGTCGCTTATCCGGTTTCAGAGCCACTTGGGTTTCCAGAACGGTGTTCGGCTGGGGGCCGGACTAGTCTCGGCAAGCAAGGCGTTACCCTTTGAGACAACACTCTGGTGTCGTCCATGGTGATAGGAGGGGAGGCTCACTGAGGCGACTCGCTCTCCATCATCCCCGGATCGAAAGAATTCCCCTTCGACGATTGTTGGGGGAGGTCACGGGCCGGACTACATCATACAATGTGTTAAGACAACAATTATAAAAACCGTACTTATGTAAGGCATCATCGGATACTTATGATGCGGAGAGGGGCTTCAACCTGGGGCGCCACTCAGGGATGGCTTCGACATCCAAATCTGAGTCGTCTAGGAGGGATATTTTCCCCCTCTTGGGCGCCTCCGCCTCTAGGTCTACGGAGGCCGCCCTTTTCTTCTTCCTCCCCTTCAGGGGAGAATTGCTTTCTGCCTCCTCCTCCTCTTCATCTTCATCTTCCTCGTGGGAGGAACGAGTTTCGATCTGCCCAGACACTGCGTCTGAAGTACCTTTATGGCGGAGACCACCTCTAGCCTCCTTGCTCTTCTTCTGGGCCTTTTTCTCCAACGCTTGATAGGGCGCCGAGACCAACATCCTCATTAACAGAGAATAAGCTGGGTTTTCGGGGAGTGGAGCCAGACACCTAATCCACCCCGCCTTCTTTGTCAAGCCCTGTTTATAGGATGGAATTCTCAGTGCACCCCCTTTGATTGATGAACTAAGTTATGTTCAGAAATTTAGCACTTACTGGGGAGGCCAGATGATTGCAGTCGAGGCCGATGTCCTCGGACATCTTTGCCACGACTTTTGAGTCTCAAGAGCAGCTTCCAAATCGCTTCATGCGTCCTGCCAAAGAACCGTTGCAGGGGCCGCGACCCTTCCGGATTAAACTCCCACATGCAGAGAGGCTGGCGTTGGCAGGGAAGGGTTCGGCGGATGAGCATCACTTGGATCATGTCAGTGAGGCTGGTTTTCTTCTCTATGATACCTATGATGCACTTTTGCGGCATCAACACCTCGTCGGATGATCCCCAGTCCAGACCCTTGTTGGTCCACAACACAAGCCGCAGCAAAAGGTCTGGATCTGAAACCAGGAGAGGCTGCCCACTTGGTGTCGCAGGGTTCGGTGATGTAGAACCACTCCTGCTGCCATGTCTTGACATTATCCACAATGGCCCCTCTAGGCCAGGTAATGTTGGGGACTTTTCTCACCATGGCGCCACCGCAATCCGCGTGCTGCCCGTCGACCACCTTCAGCTTCACGTTGAAAGCCTTGAGCCACAAGCTGAAGTGTGGGGGGATGCGGAGGAATGCCTCACACATGACGATGAATGCCGAGATATGGATAAAGGAGTTCGGGGCTAGATCATGAAAATATAGCCCGTAATAGAACATGAGACCATGAACAAAGGGGTGGAGGGGAATCCCTAGTCCGCAGAGGAAGTGAGGGATGAACACAACCCTCTCACTAGGCTCTGGAGTGGGGATGACTTGCTCTTTGGCAGGGAACCTGTGTTTGATTTCCACTGTCAAGTACCTCACCTCATGGAGCTCCTTGATGTCCTCCTCCGTCACGGAGGAGGCCACCCACTTGCCATGAGAGCCGGATCCGGACATGGTTAGAGTGTTTGGTGGTGTTTTAAAGGATTGAAGCTTGGGCACTGGAGCTCGAGGATGGAAGGGCTAAGGAAGAAGAAGGCGTGGGGTAAAATGATGGGTCCTTATCCTATTATAAGGGAAGTGAATATCAAGCGCCCCTCACAAGCCTTAAAACTCACCTATTCCCAATGGGTCATGCGAACTGCATGGTTGGATTACCCAAACCCGTATTGATGAGAATCCCGCAATAAGGGGACACGATCTCTGCTTGGACAAGACGTGTCAATTGAGGCTACGCCTCGAAGCGCAAAGCAGGAGGCCACAAAACGGTTCAAAATAATAATAAGGCCAATCGTAAGTCTCGCCGAAAAAGGTGTTAGTAGGCATGACTTATTTTGTTTAAGTTTTTCGCCCTTGCGGTTCAGGGTTGTAACTATTATACAGAGCCAGATATAGTTCTCTTTGTTCAATTGCTTTGGAGTATTTGGAGGAGGAACCCGCCTTGCAATGCCGAAGACATTCTGCATGCCAAACACATCGTCATTGAAGCCTGGTTCAGGGGCTACTAAGGGAGTCCTGGAGTAGCGGGTCCCCGGGCGTCCGGGCTATGTAACATAGGCCGGACTGGTCGGCTGTGAAGATATAAGATAGAGGCCTTCCCCCGTGTCCGGATGGGACTCTCCTTTGTGTGGATGGCAAGCTTGGTGTCCGGATGTGTAGTTTCCTTTCTTTGTAAACCAACTCTGTACAACCCTAGGCCCCTACGGTGTCTATATAAACCGGAGGGTTTAGTCCGTAGAGGCTAAGATAATCATACAGGCTAGACATCTAGGGTTTAGCCATTACGATCTCGAGGTAGATCAACGCTTGTAACCCCTATACTCATCAAAGTCAATCAAGCAGGAAGTAGGGTATTACCTCCATTAAGAGGGCCCGAACCTGGGTAAACATCGTGTCCCCTGCCTCCTGTTACTTTCAATCCTCAAACACACAATTTTGGACCCCCTACCCGAGATCGGCTGGTTTTGACACCGACACCCGGGTCTATTTTCCATCATATAATCTTCTACTTTCCATCATATAAGTTTCTGATCTACAATTTTAGTTTCCTATTTACTTCCTTTGCAATCTTTTACTTTTTGTTCCATAAAACAAAAATATTACTTTACCATTTATCCATCTATATCATCTCTCACTTTGCAAATAACAATGAAGTGATTGACAACCCCTTTGTCGCGTTGGGTTCAAGTTGGTGTTTGTTTGTGCAGGTATTCGGTGGCTTGTTGTGTTGTCTCCTACTGGATAGATACCTTGGTTCTCAAAAGCTGAGGGAAATACTTACTCTACTTTGTTGCATCACCATTTCCTCTTCAAGGGAAAAACCAGCGCAAGCTCAAGAGGTAGCAGGAAGAATTTCTGGTGCCATTCGCCTCTCGTTTTCCTCTCCCCCACTTCTGAAATGATTTTCAAAAAGATTCGCTTTTTCTTCACCCCTTTTTCCGTTTGTCTTCTTCGCTTGCTCTTTTGTGTGCTCGTGTGTTGGATTGCTTGCTCTGTCACGATGGCTCAAAATAATACCAAATTGTGTGACTTTTCCAATACCAACAATAATGATTTTATTATTACCCTGATTGCTCCCACTACTAATGCAGAATCTTGTGAAATTAATACAGCTCTGCTGAATCTTATTATGAAAGATCAATTTTCCGGCCTTCCTATTGAAGATGCCGCATCCCATCTTAATAATTTCGTTGATTTGTGTGATATGCAAAAGAAAAAAGATGTGGATAATGATATTGTTAAATTGAAGCTATTTCCTTTCTTGCTTCAAGATCATGGTAAAACTTGGTTTTCATCTTTGCCTAAAGATAGTATTGATTCATGGAAGAAGTACAAAGATGCTTTTATTTCCAAGTATTTTCCTCCCGCTAAGATCATATCCCTTACGAACGATACTATGAATTTTAAGCAAATTGATCATGAACATGTTGCACAGTCTTGGGAAAGGATGAAATTAATGATACAAAATTGACCTACTCATGGTTTGAATTTTTGGATGACTATACAAAAATTTTATGCCAGGTTGAATTTTGCTTCTAGAAATCTCTTAGTTTCGACCGCAGGAGGTAATTTTATGGAAATTCCTTTAGGAGAGGCTACTAAACTCCTAGATAATATTATGGTTAATTATTCTCAATGGCATACTGAAAGATCTTCCACTAGTAGAAAAAGTGCATGCGATTGAAGAGATTAATGTTTTGAGTGGAAAGATGGACGAGATTATGAAATTATTCGTTAGCAAGAGTGCTCCTATTGATCCTAATGATATGCCTTTGTCTACTTTGATTGAGACTAATAATGAATATATGGATGTGTATTTTGTTGGTAGGAACAATTTCGGCAATAACGCATATAGAGGTAATTTTCCTAGTAATTCCTCTAATAATTATGGTAATTACTACAACAATTCTTATGGAAATTATAATAAGATGTCCTCTGATTTGAGAATAGTGTTAAATAATTTATAAATTCGCAAAATAATTTCAATGTTATGATCGAAGAAAGATTTCTTAAGATTGATGATTTGGCTAGGAACATGGATAGAATTTTTCTTGATGTTGATTCCTTGAAACTTAGATCTATTCCACCCAAGTATGATATCAATGAGCCTCTCAAATCTATGAGCATTTCCATTGATGAGTGCAAAGAAAGAACCACTAGGATGCGTGCTAAGAAAGATTGGTTTATAAAAGTGTGTTCTTCTAGTTTCTGTGAAAATAATGATGAAGATCTTAAAGTGACTGATGTGACTCCTATTTGATCTTTGTTTTCCAATATAAATCTTGATAAATATGGGACTGGAGATGAGTCAACTTTATTTAGAAGGCGTCCCAATGATTCAGAGTTTTTAGATCTCGATGCAAAAATTGATAAAAGTGGGATTGGAGAGGTCAAAACTTTAAATAGCAATGAACCAACTCTTTTGGTTTTCAAGGAATTTAATTATGATAATTGTTCTTTAATAGATTGCATTTCCTTGTTGCAATCCATGTTGAATTCTCCTCATGCTTATAGTCAAAACAACGCTTTTACTAAACATATCGTTGATGCTATGATGCAATCTTTTGAAGAAAAACTTGAATTAGAAGTTTCTATCCGTAGAAAACTTTATGATGAGTGGGAACCTAGTATTAAGATTAAGATTAAATATTATGAATGCCATGCTTTGTGTGATTTGGGTGCTAGTGTTTCCATGATTCCAAAAACTCTATGTGATGTGTTAGGTTTCCGTGAATTTGATGATTGTTCCTTAAATTTGCATCTGGCAGATTCCACTATTAAGGAACCTATGGCAAGGATTAATGATGTTTCTATTGTTGCAAATAGGAATTATGTGCCCGTAGATTTCATTGTTCTTAATATAGATTTCAATCCTACATGTCCTATTTTTCTTGGTAGACCTTTCCTTAGAACGATTGGTGCAATTATTGATATGAAAGAAGGAAACATTAGATTTCAATTACCGTTAAGGAAAGGCATGGAACACTTCCCTAGAAATAAAATTAAATTTCCTTCTTAATCTATTATGATAGCCACTTACGGATTGCATGCCAAAGATGTCAATATCTAGATCTATTCGTGTTTGATGCCTAGCTAAGGGCGTTAAACAATAGCGCTTGTTGGGAGGCAACCCAACTTTACTTTTGTTTTTGATTTTTAGGTTCTGTTTTGCATTAAATAATTCATATAGCCTCTGGTTAGATGTGGTTTTGTGTTGTAATTAGTGTTTGTACCATGTAAGACCTTTGGGATAGCTTACGGTGATAGTTGATTTGATCTTGCTGAAAAACAGAAACTTTTGTGCCCAGGAGATTAATTTTCCTTTTTAGCAGAAGAAAGATAAAATACTGATTATTTTCCAGAAGATTAATAAACAAATTTCTTAGGACACCCTAATTTTTCAGGATTTTTGGAGATATAGACGTATCTGAAATGTCCAGATTGCTACACACAGTTTTGTTTTCGATAGATTCTGTTTTTCGCGTGTTGTTTCCTTATTTTGATGCATCTATGGCTAGTATCGGGGGTATGAACCATGGAAAAGTTGGAATACAATAGATATTACACCAATATGAATAAAGAATGAGTTCACAACAGTACCAAAAGTGGTGATTTATTTTCTTATACTAATGGAACTTATGAGATTTTCTATTGAGTTTTGTGTTGTGAAGTTTTCAAGTTTTGGGTAAGGATTTGATGGACTATGGAATAAGGAGTGGCAAGATCCTAAGCTTGGGTATGCCCAAGGCACCCCAAGGTAATATCCAAGTACACCAAGAGCTTAATCTTGGGGATGCCCCGGGAAGGCATCCCCTCTTTCGTCTTCGTCTATCGGTAACTTTACTTGAGGCTATAATTTTATTCACCACATGATATGTGTTTTCCTTGGAGCGTCTTGTAGGATTTGAGTCTTTGCTTTTTAGTTTGCCACAATCATCCTTGATTTACACATCTTTTGAGAGAGACACACATGATTCGTGATTTATTAGAATACTCTATGTGCTTCACTTATATCTTTTGAGCTAGGCCAATTTGCTCTAGTGCTTCACTTATATCTTTTTAGAGCATGGCGGTGGTTTATTTTATAGAAATTCATGAACTCTCGCACCTCACTTATATTATTTTGAGAGTCTTTAGAAAAGCATGGTAATTTGCTCTGGTTATAAAATTAGTCATAATATGATAGGCATCTAAGAGGGATATAATAAAAACTTTCATATAAAGTGCATTGAATACTAAGAGAAGTTTAATTCCTTATGATTGTTTTGAGATATAAAGATGGTGATATTAGAGTCGTGCTAGTGAGTAGTTGTGTATTTGAGAAATACTTGTGTTAAATTTTGTGAGTCCCGTAGCATGCACGTATGGTGAACCGTTATGTGATGAAGTGGGAGCATGATTTACTTATTGATTGTCTTCCTTATGAGTGGCGGTCGGGGACGAGCGATGGTCTTTTGCTACCAATCTATCCCCCTAGGATCATGTGTGTAGTACTTTGTTTTGATGACTAATAGATTTTTGCAATAAGTATGTGAGTTCTTTATGACTAATGTTGAATCCATGGATTATACGCACTCTCACCTTTCCGCCATTGCTAGCCTCTCTAGTACCGTGCAACTTTCGTCGGTACCATAAACCCACCATATACCTTCCTCAAAATAGCCACCATACCTACCTATTATGGCATTTCCATAACCATTCCGAGATATATTGCCATGCAAATTTCCACCGTTTTGTTTATATGACACGCTCCATTATTGTCATATTGTTTTGCATGATCATGTAGTTGACATCATATTTGTGGCAAAGCCACCATTCATCATTTTTTATACATGTCGCTCTTGATTCATCGCACAACCCGGTACACCGCCGGAGGTATTCACATAGAGTCATCTTTTGTTCTAGTATCGAATTGTAATTATTGAGTTGTAAGTAAATAAAAGTATGATGATCTTCATTATTAGAGCATTGTCTCGTGTGAGGAAAGGATGATGGAGACTATGATGCCCCCACAAGTTGGGATGAGACTCCAGACGAAAAAAAGAGGCCAATTTTTTTTTAGAGAAGGCCCAAATAAAAAAATAAAAACTAAGAGAAAAGAGAGAAGGGGGAATGCTACTATCCTTTTACCACACTTGTGCTTCAAAGTAGCATCATGATCTTCATGATAGAGAGTCTCCTATGTTGTCACTTTCGTATACTAGTGGGAATTTTCATTATAGAACTTGGCTTGTATATTCCAATGATGGGCTTCCTCAAAATGCCCTATGTCTTCGTGAGCAAGCGAGTTGGATGCACACCCACTTAGTTTCTTTATTTTGAGCTTTCATAAACTTATAGCTCTAGTGCATCTGTTGCATGGCAATCCCTACTCACTCACGTTGATATTTATTGATGGGCATCTCCATAGCCCATTGATACGCCTAGTTGATGTGAGAATGTCTCCTTCTTTTTGTCTTCTCCACAACCACCGTCTATCCCACCTATAGTGCTCTATCCATGGCTCACGCTCATGTATTGCGTGAAAGTTGAAAAAGTTTGAGAACATTAAAAGTATGAAACAATTGCTTGGCTTGTCATTGGGGTTGTGCATGATTTAAATATTTTGTGTAATGAAGATGGAGCATAGCCAGACTATATGATTTTGTAGGGATAAGCTTTCTTTGGCCATGATATTTTTGAGAAGACATAATTATTTTGTTAGTATACTTGAAGTATTATTGTTTTTATGTCAATATTAAACTTCTATTTTGAATCATATGGATCTGAACATTCATGCCACAATAAAGAGAATTACATGGATAAATATGTTAGGTAGTATTCCACATCGAAAATTTTGTTTTTATCATTTACCTACTCGAGGACGAGCAGGAATTAAGCTTGGGGATGCCTGATACGTCTCCAATGTATCTATAATTTTTGATTGTTCCATGCTATTATATTATGTGTGTTTGGATGTTTTATATGCATTAATATGCTATTTTATATGACTTTTGGGACTAACCTATTAACCAAGAGCCTAGTGCCAGTTCATGTTTTTTCCTTGTTTTAGAGTTTTGCAGAAAAGGAATACCAAACAGAGTCCAAACGGAATGAAACTTTCGTGATGATTTTTCTTGGACCAGAAGACATCCACAAGGCTTGGAGTGCACGTCAGGAAAGCCACGAGGCGGCCACAAGGTGAGTCGCGCCCAAGGGGTAGGGCGCGCCCCCACCCTTATTTGCCCCTCGTGACTCCACCGACCTATTTCTTCTACCTATATATTCTCAAATATCCCAAAACCTTCTAGGGGAGCCACGAAACCACTTTTCCACCACCGCAACCTTCTGTACCCGTGAGATCGCATCTAGGGGCCTTTTCCGGCGTCCTACCGGAGGGGGATTCGACCACGGAGGGCTTCGACATCGACACCATTGCCTCTCCGATGAAGCATGAGTAGTTTACCACAGACCTACGGGTCCATAGCTTGTAGTTAGATGCCTTCTTCTCTCTCTTTGATTCTCAATATCATGTTCTCCTCGATGTTCTTGGAGATCTATTCGATGTAATACTCTTTTGCGGTGTGTTTTCTGAGATCCGATGAATTGTGGATTTATGATCAGCTTATCTATGAATATTATTTGAATCTCCTCTGAATTCTTATATACATGATTTGATATCTTTGCAAGTCTCTTCAAACTATCGATTAGGTTTGGCCAACTAGATTAGTTTTCTTGCAATGGGAGAAGTGCTTAGCTTTTGGTTCAATCTTGTGGTGCTTGATCCTAGTGACACAAGGGGAACCGACACGTATTGTATTGTTGCCATCGAGGATAACAAGAAGGAGTTTTCAACATATTGCTTGAGTTTATCCCACTACATCATGTCATCTTACTTAATGCGTTACTTTGTTCTTATGAACTTAATACTCTAGATGCAGGCAGGAGTCGGTCGATGTGTGGAGTAATAGTAGTAGATGCAGAATCGTTTAGGTCTACTTGATACGGACGTGATGCCTATATTCATGATCATTGCCTTAGATATCGTCACAACTTTGCGCCTTTCTATCAATTGCTTGGTAGTATTTTTTTCACCCATCGTAATACTTTCTATCTTCAGAGAAGCCTCTAATGAAACCTATGGCCCCCGGGTCTATTTTCCATCATATAATCTTCTACTTTCCATCATATAAGTTTTTGATCTACAATTTTAGTTTCCTATTTAATTTCTTTGCAATATTTTACTTTCCATTCCATAAACCAGAAAAACCAGAAAAACCAAAAATATTACTTTACCATTTATCCATCTATATCATATCTCACTTTGTAAATAACCATGAAGGGAGTGACAACCCCTTTGTCGTGTTGGGTGCAAGTTGGTATTTGTTTGCGCAGGTATTCGGTAGCTTGTTGCGTTGTCTCGTACTGGATTGATACCTTGGTTCTCAAAATCTGAGGGAAATACTTACTCTACTTTGCTGCATCACCCTTTCCTCCTCAAGGGAAAAACCAATGCAAGCTCAATAGGTAGCATCGTGTTCATGAGGAGCCAACCGGCTTGGACAGAACAGTCGAAACGAGGTCTAGCGTACCGTAGAACAGAGGAAACGGGCCTTCTGTTCGACCATGTACGGTTGAAACGGGGTCTTGTTCATCGGGAAGGTTCTGGCGTACCGCAAAACGGAGGAAACGGACTTGTGTTCGATCGCGTACGATCGAAACGGGGTCATGTTGATTGGGAGGGGTGTGGCGTACCACAAAACGGAGGAAACAAACTAGTGTTGGAGCACCTACGGTTGAAACGGGGTCCTGTTGATTGGGAGGGGTGTGGCGTACCGCAAAACGGGACTCCATGGGTGACTGTTCATCCACTATCGACTTCCTCCAGCCTCCACTTGCTACTGTTCATCCACCGTCCACTTCCTCCAGCCTCCACCAGCTACTGTCCTTCCACGGGGTCCTTTTCATCCAGCCTCCCCGGCTACTATTCATCCAGCCCTCCACAGGGTCCTGTTCATCCAGACCTCCACGGGGTCCTGTTCATCCAGCCTCCACCGGCTACTGTTCAACCAGCCCTCCATGGGGTCCTGTTCAACCAGCCCCTCCACGGGGTCCTGTTCAACCATCCCTCCACGTACGGGATCCCTCCATCGACTACTGCTCATCCACCCCCACGCCTCCTCGATTGGGGTCTTGTCCATCCAGCGTTAACGACCTCTACTACCATGGGATCCTGTTCATCCAACCCCCACCAGGAACTCTTCATCCAACACCCACCAGAAACTGTTCATCAAGAGGCAGCTTTGATCGGCTTCAGTTGCAGCGGTAGTGAAGGAATCACTCGGGTTCAGTTAACAGCAAGGGATCGATCGGGGTTCAGTAATGTAACTAGTGCAATCGCTTGGGTTCAGTTACAGCCCAATGCCTTGCTCGGGTTCAATTAGAGCACAATGCCTCGCACACACACGCTCGTACGTGTACGAGAGAAACACGCAAACCCCCGTCCATCGCTTGGCCCCGACCACCCACTGTAATTGGGAACTCCGCGACATTTTCCTTGCCCTCGCTTCTACCACGATTTTTTCCGTCATGGACGGCCCAAAGAATGTAATGCAGCTGCATCTCCGGCCCGCCCAGGACGAAAAGCCCATTTTCTGTCATGATTTTTTGTCATAGAAGTAGGATCCCACCACATCTATGATGATACCAGGTTTTGTCACAATTATCGTCATAGAAGTATCATAAGCATGATAGGAAAAAAATTCGTTCGGCCCAAAATGTCACGGATGTGACTTTTTTTGTAGTGATATTCATTTGACTATAAGATTATGCAACTCCCGGACACCGGAGGAATGCCTTGTGTGCTATCAAACCTCACAACATAACTGGGTGATTATAAAAATGCTCTACAGGTATCTCCGAAGGTGTTTGTTGGGTTGGCATAGATCGAGATTAGGATTTGTCACTCTAAGTATCAGAGAGGTATCTCTAGGCCCTCTCAGCAACACACGTCATAAGAATCCTTGCAAGCAAAGTGACTAATGAGTTAGTTATGGGATGATGTATTATGGAATGAGCAAAGAGACTTGCCGGTAACGAGATTGAACTAGGTGTGGAGATACCGACGATCGGATCTCGATCAAGTAACATACGTATGTTGTCATAACGGTTCGACCGATAATGATCTTCGTAGAATACGTAGGAGCCAATATGAGCATCCAGGTTATGCTATTAGTTATCAGCCGGAGAGGTGTCTCGGTCATATGTCTACATAGTTCTGAAACCAGTAGGGTCCCCATGCTTAACTTTCGATGACGATTTTGTATTATATGAGTTATGTGTTTTGGTGACCGAATGCTGTTTGGAGTCCCGGATGAATGTCGGTGTCAAAACTGGCAGATCTCGGGTAGGGGGTCCCAAACTGTGCGTCTAAGGATCAGAGGTAACAAGAGGCAGGGGACACGATGTTTACCCAGGTTCGGGCCCTCTTGATGGAGGTAAAACCCTATGTCCTGCTCGATTGACTTTGATGAGTATAGGGGTTACAAGAGTTGATCTAGCACGAGATCATAATGGCTAAACGATAGATGTCTAGCATGTATGATTATGATTACCTCTACGGACTAAACCCTCCAGTTTATATAGACACTGGAGGGGGATAGGGTTATACAGAGTCAGTTTACAAAGAAAGGAATCTTCGTATCCGAACGCCAAGCTAGCCTTCCACGCCAAGCGGAGTCCCATCCGGACACAGTGGAAAGCCTTCCATATTTTATCTTGATGGCCCACGAGTCCGGCCCGCGTCACATAGCCTGGAAGCTCGGGGATCCCCTAATCCAGGACTCCCTCAGTAGCCCCTGAACCAGGCTTCAATGATGATATGTATGGCGCGTAGATTGTCTTCGGCATTGCAAGGAGGGTTCCTCTTCCAAATAATCCAAAGCAATTTGAACAAAGAGAACCGCATACGACCCTTCAACAATGATGCAGTATCCGATTTTTACATGCTCGGTCTTGCCAGGTAGGCCCTCCATGATATTCCAGACGGCTACGACTCTGCATTAAACATCATATCCTTTGGCTTCCACGCCTCCGTCGCCCCGACTTCCACGTGTCAGATGAACACGAAAGGTCACAACATTTTTACAAATAACACCCTGGTAGTGCACAAAGGGCGTCTATATAAGGAGATTAGATCTCAGATGCCATTCCACACCAGGAAAAAATCTCAGAAGTTGCCACAAGAAACCACGCAAACATGGCCAGCGCTCCCAGTTCTTCCCCCCGTCCCCACTGTCCTCAAAAGGGCGATTGGGAGAGCTGTTTGATGTCTACTACGCAACCTTCTTCTTGTAGACGTTGTTGGGCCTCCAAGTGCAAAGGTTTGTAGGAGAGTAGCAAATTTCCCTCAAGTGGATGGCCTAAGGTTTATCAATCCGTAGGAGGCGTAGATGAAGATGGTCTCTCTCAAGCAACCCTGCAACCAAATAACAAAGAGTCTCTTATGTCCCCAACACACCCAATACAATGGTAAATTGTATAGGTGCACTAGTTCAGCGAAGAGAGGGTGATACAAGTGGTATATGGATAGTAGATATAGGTTTTTATAATCTGGAATTATAAAAACAGCAAGGTAACTAATGATAAAAGTGAGCGTAAACGGTATTGCAATGCGTTGAAACAAGGCCTAGGGTTCATACTTTCACTAGTGCAAGTTCACTCAACAATAATAACATAATTGGATCACATAATTATCCCTCAACATGCAACAAAGAGTCACTCCAAAGTTACTAATAGCGGAGAACAAACGAAGAGATTATGGTATGGTACGAAACCACCTCAAAGTTATTCTTTCCAATCAATGCGTTGGGCCATTCCTATAAGTGTCACCAACATCCCTAGAGTTCGTACTAGAATACCACCTTAAGACACAAATCAACCAAAACCCTAATGTCACCTAGATACTCCAATGTCACCTCAAGTATCCATGGGTATGATTATACGATATGCATCACACAATCTCAGATTCATCTATTCAATCAACACAAATAACCTCAAAGAGTGCCCCAAAGTTCCTACCGGAGAATCACGACGAAAATGTGTGCCAACCCCAATGCATAGGTTCATGGGCGGAACCCGCAAGTTGATCACCAAAACATACATCAAGTGAATCACGTGATATCCCATTGTCACCACAGATACGCACGGCAAGACATACATCAAGTGTTCTCAAATCTTCAAAGACTCAATCCGATAAGATAACTTCAAAGGGGAAACTCAATCCATTACAAGAGAGTAGAGGGGGAGAAACATCATAAGATCCAACTATAATTGCAAAGCTCGCGATACATCAAGATCGTGCCAAATCAAGAACACGAGAGAGAGAGAGATCAAACACATAGCTACTGGTACATACCCTCAGCCCCGAGGGTGGACTACTCCCTCCTCGTCATGGAGAGCGCCGGGATGATGAAGATGGCCACCGGAGAGGGATTCCCCCCTCCGGCAGGGTGCCAGAATGGGTCTAGATTGGTTTTCGGTGGCTACGGAGGCTTGTGGTGGCGGAACTCCCGATGTATTCTACTCTCCGATAGTTTTTGGGTATATGGACATATATAGGCGGAAGAAATACATTAGGGGATCCACGAGGGGCCCACGAGGGTGGAGGGCGCGCCCAGGGGGTGGGCGTGCCCCCCTGCCTCGTGCTCTCCTCGTTGATCCCCTAACTGCACTCCAAGTCTCTTGTATTGCTTTCTTTCCAAAAATAACTTTTCTGAAGGTTTCATTCCGTTTGGACTCCGTTTGATTTTCCTTTTCTATGATACTCTAAAACAAGGAAAAACAGAAACTGGCACTGGGATCTAGGTTAATAGGTTAGTCCCAAAAATCATATAAAATAGCATATAAATGCATATAAAAGATCCAAGGTTGATAATATAGTAGCATGGAACAATCAAAAATTATAGATACGTTGGAGACGTATCAGCATCCCCAAGCTTAATTCCTGCGCGTCCTCGAGTAGGTAAATGATAAAAACAGAATTTTTGATGTGGAATTCTACCTAACATATTTATCCATGTAATTCTCTTTATTGTGGCAAGAATATTCAGATCCATAAGATTCAAGACAAAAGTTTAATATTGACATAAAAATAATAATACTTCAAGCATACTAACTAAGCAATTATGTCATCTCAAAATAACATGGCCAAAGAAAGCTATCCCTACAAAATCATATAGTCTGGCTATGGTCCATATTCACCAAACAACGTATTTAAATCATGCGCAACCCCGATGACAAGCCAAGCAATTGTTTCATACTTTTAATGTTCTCAAACTTTTTCAATCTTCACGCAATATATGAGCGTGAGCCATGGACATAGCACTACAGGTGGAATAGAATGGTGTTTGTGGAGAAGACAAAAAGGGAGAAGATAGTCTCACACCAACTAGGCATATCAACGGGCTATGGAGATGCCCATCAATAGATATCAATGTGAGTGAGTAGGGATTGCCATGCAACGGACGCACTAGAGCTTTAAATGTATGAAAGCTCAACAAAAGAAACTAGTGGGTGTGCATCCAAGTCGCTTGCTCACGAAGACCTAGGGCATTTTGAGGAAGCCCATCATTGGAATATACAAGCCAAGTTCTATAATGAAAGATTCCCACTAGTATATGAAAGTGACAACATAGGAGACTCTCTATCATGAAGATCATGGTGCTACTTTGAAGCACAAGTGTGGTAAAAGGATAGTAGCATTGTCCCTTCTCTCTTTTTCTCTCATTTTTTTATTTTTTTTATTTTTTTATTTGGGCCTTCTCTTTTTTTATGGCCTCTTTTTTTTTATTTGGGCTTCTTTGGCCTCTTTTTCTTATCCGGAGTCTCATCCCGACTTGTGGGGGAATCATAGTCTCCATCATCCTTCCCTCACTGGGACAATGCTCTAATAATGATGACCACCATACTTTTATTTTCTTACAACTCAAGAATTACAACTCGATACTTAGGACAAGATATGACTCTATATGAATGACTCCGGCGGTGTACCGGGATGTGCAATGACTCATGAGTGACATGTATGAAAGAATTATGAATGGTGGCTTTGCCACAAATACGATGTCAACTACATGATCATGCAAAGCAGTATGACAATGATGGAGCGTGTCATAATAATCGGAACAGTGGAAAGTTGCATGGCAATATATCTCGGAATGGTTGTGGAAATGCCATAATAGGTAGGTATGGTGGCTGTTTTGAGGAAGGTATATAGTGGGTTTATGGTACCGGCAAAAGTTGTGCGGTACTAGAGAGGCTAGGAATGGTGGAAGGGTGAGAGTGCGTATAATCCATGGACTCAACATTAGTCATAAAGAACTCACATACTTATTGCAAAAATCTATTAGTTATCGAAACAAAGTACTACGCGCATGCTCCTAGGGGGATAGATTGGTAGGAAAAGACCATCGCTCGTCCCCGACCGCCACTCATAAGGAAGACAATCAATAAATAAATCATGCTCCGACTTCATCACATAACGGTTCACCAAACGTGCATGCTACGGGAATCACAAACTTTAACACAAGTATCTCTCAAATTTTCAACTACTCACTAGCACGACTCTAATATTACCATCCTCATATCTCAAAAAAATCATCAAGTATCAAACTTCTCATAGTATTCAATGCACTTTGTATGAAAGTTTTTATTATATCCCTCTTGGATGCCCATCATATTAGGACTAAATTCATAACAAAAGAAAATTACCATGCTGTTTAGAGACTCTCAAAATGATATAAGTGAAGCATGAGAGTTCATCTATTTCTATAAAATAAAACCACCACCATGCTCTAAAAGGATATAAGTGAAGCACTAGAGCAAATGACAAACTACTCCGAATGATATAAGTGAAGATCAATGAGTAGTCGAATAATTATGCAACTATGTGAAGACTCTCTAACATTTAATAATTTCAGATCTTGGCATTTTATTCAAACAGAAAGCAAAACTAAAGAAAATAAAATGACACTCCAAGCAAAACACATATCATGTGGTGAATAAAAATATAGCTCCAAGTAAAGTTACCGATGAACGAAGACGAAAGAGGGGATGCCTTCCGGGGAATCCCCAAGCTTAGGCTCTTGGTTGTCCTTTAATATTACCTTGAGGTGCCTTGGGCATCCCCAATCTTAGGCTCTTGCCACTCCTTATTCCATAGTATATCGAATCTTTACCCAAAACTTGAAAACTTCAGAACACAAAACTTAATAGAAATCTCGTGAGCTTCGTTAGTGAAAGAAAACAAAACACCACTTAAAGTTACTGTAATGAACCCATTATTTATTTATATTGGTGTTAAACCTAATTTATTCCAACTTCTCTATGGTTTATAAACTCTTTTACTAGCCATAGATTCATTAAAAATAGTAAACAACACATGAAAAACAGAATCTGTCAAAAACAGAACAGTCTGTAGTAATCTGTAGGTTTCGACCACTTCTGTGACTCATAAAATTCTCAAATAAATTTTTGGACCTGAGGAATTTATCTATTAATCATCTGAAAAAATAATTAACTAAATATCACTCTCCAATAAAAAACGGCAGCAATTCTCGTGAGCGCTAAAGTTTCTGTTTTTTACAGCATGATCGCAAAGACTTTCCCCAAGTCTTCCCAAAGGTTCTACTTGGCACAAACACTAATTAAAACATAAAACCACATATAAACAGAGTCTAGATGAATTATTTATTACTAAACAGGAATAAAAAGCAAGGAACAAAAATAAAATTGGGTTGCCTCCCAACAGGCGCTACCGTTTAACGCCCCTAGCTAGGCATGATGATTTCAATGATGCTCACATAAAAGATAAGAATTGTAACATAAAGAGAGTATCATGAAGAATATGACTAGCACATTTAAGTCTAACCCACTTCCTACGCATAGGGATTTTGTGAGCAAACAACTTATGGGAACAAGAATCAACTTGCATAGGAAGGTAAAACAAGCATAACTTCAAAATTTTAAGCACATAGAGAGGAAACTTGATATTATTGCAATTCCTACAAGCACATGTTCCTCCCTCATAATAATTTTCAGTAGCATCATGAATGAATTCAACAATATAACCAGCACCTAAAGCATTCTTTTCATGATCTACAAGCATAGAAAATTTACTACTGTCCATATAAGCAAAATTCTTCTCATTTGGGATAGTGGGAGTATCATAAGATACTTGAATGCTATAAATTGTTTCCACATTAAAAGAGTAATGTTCAGAAAAAGGGTAATCATAATCATGACAAGTTTTATAAATATAATCATCACTACTTTTTATAGCATATGTATCATCACAATAATTATCATAAGTAGCAACTTTGTTCTCATAATCAATTGAAACCTCTTCCGGAATAGTGGATTCATCACAAAATAAAGTCATGACCTCTCCAAATCCACTTTCATCAATATAATCATCATAAATAGGTGGCATGCTTTAATCATAATAAATTTTGCTCATCAAAACTTGGGGGAACAAAAAATATCATCTTCATCAAACATAGCTTCCCCAAGCTTGTGGCTTTGCATATCATTAGCATCATGGATATTCAAGGAATTCATACTAACAACATTGCAATCATGCTCATCATTCAAATATTTAGTGCCAAACATTTTAATGCATTCTTCCTCTAACACTTTGGCACAATTTTCCTTTCCATCATACTCACGAAAGATATTAAAAATATGAAGCGTATGAGGCAAACTCAATTCCATATTTTTTTGTAGTTTTCTTCTATAAAATAAACTAGTGCTAAAACAAGAAACAAAAATATTCGATTGCAAGATCTAAAGATATACCTTCAAGCGCTAACCTCCCCAGCAACTGCGCCATAAAAGAGCTTGATGTCTACTGCACAACCTTCTTCTTGTAGACGTTGTTGAGCCTCCAAGTGCAGAGGTTTGTAGGACAGTAGCAAATTTCCCTCAAGTGGGTGACCTAAGGTTTATCAATCCGTAGGAGGTGTAGGATGAAGATGGTCTCTCTCAAGCAACCCTGCAACCAAATAACAAAGAGTCTCTTGTGTCCCCAACACACCCAATACAATGGTAAATTGTATAGATGCACTAGTTCAGCGAAGAGATGGTGATACAAGTGGTATATGGATAGTAGATATAGGTTTTTATAATCTGAAATTATAAAAACAGCAAGGTAACTAATGATAAAAGTGAGCGTAAACGGTATTGCAATGCGTTGAAACAAGGCCTAGGGTTCATACTTTCACTAGTGCAAGTTCTCTCAACAATAATAACATAATTGGATCACATAACTATCCCTCAACATGCAACAAAGAGTCACTCCAAAGTTACTAATAGCGGAGAACAAATGAACAGATTATGGTAGGGTACGAAACCACCTCAAAGTTATTCTTTCTAATCAATCTGTTGGGCTATTCCTATAAGTGTCACAAACAGCCCTAGATTTCGTACTAGAATAACACCTTAATACACAAATCAACCAAAACCCTAATGTCAACTAGATACTCCAATGTCACCTCAAGTATCCGTGGGCATGATTATACGATATGCATCACACAATCTCAGATTCATCTATTCAACCAACACAAAGAACCTCAAAGAGTGCCCCAAAGTTCCTACCAGAGAATCACGACGAAAACGTGTGCGAACCCCTATGCATAGGTTCATGGGCGGAACCCGCAAGTTGATCACCAAAACATACATCAAGTGAATCACGTGATATCCCATTGTCACCACAGATATGCACGACAAGACATACATCAAGTGTTCTCAAATCTTTAAAGACTCAATTCGATAAGATAACTTCAAAGGGGAAACTCAATCCATTAGAAGAAAGTAGAGGGGGAGAAACATCATAAGATCCAACTATAATAGCGAAGCTCGCGATACATCAAGATCGTGTCAAATCAAGAACACGAGAGAGAGAGAGATCAAACACATAGCTACTGGTACATACCCTCAGCCCTGAGGGTGGACTACTCCCTCCTCGTCATGGAGAGTGCAGGGATGATGAAGATGGCCACCGGAGAGGGATTCCCCCCTCCGGCAGGGTGCCGGAACGGGTCTAGATTGGTTTTCTGTGGCTACGGAGGCTTCTGGTGGCGGAACTCCCGATCTATTATGCTCTCCGATAGTTTTAGGGTATATGGATATATATAGGCGGAAGAAATACATCAAGGGAGCCACGAGGGGCCCACGAGGGTGGAGGGCGCGCCCAGGGGGTGGGCACGCCCCCTGCCTCGTGCTCTCCTCGTTGATCCCCTGACGTGCACTCCAAGTCTCTTGTATTGCTTTCTTTCCAAAAATAACTTTTCTAAAGGTTTCATTCTGTTTGGACTCCGTTTGATTTTCCTTTTCTGCGATACTCTAAAACAAGGAAAAAACAGAAACTGGCACTGTGCTCTAGGTTAATAGGTTAGTCCCAAAAATCATATAAAATAGCATATAAATGCATATAAAACATCCAAGGTTGATAATATAATAGCATGGAACAATCAAAAATTATAGATACGTTGGAGACGTATCACTGTTCGGTATCCCATGCCTAGCTAACCAAGCTTCAGTTGTAGGGATACCTCCCTTACGCGGATCTAGTCCTCGTTCGGGCAGGATTAACTTCCTTCAATGGTGAATCCCTGGTGGAAAATTTCCCCAACCCTTCAGAAGGGGAGCGAGTGTGCTTCATTCCCTTTCTCTTAAGAGGCGTTGGATTTCCAATCCACCCTTTCCTCTGAGGTCTCCTAGAGTACTACGGACTCCAGCTGCACAATCTCACGCCGGGCTCCATACTGCTGATCTCGGGCTTCGTGGCACTTTGTGAGTTGTTCCTAGGCTGCGAGGCCCATTTTGAATTGTGGAAAAAGCTTTTTTTCCTCGTCCCTCACTCCCTAAAGGGTTCCATATTCGAGGTGGGTGGCGCCGAGGTATGGCGCATAGCCGGGACAGGATACCTATCCGGCACTCCGAAGAGTGGCCCTCGGAGTGGTTTTGTTTTGAAGATGTCGTTCTCCCAGACCCAATCCAACGAGGCCTACCCACGTTTTCCAATGCTTCATTAAAGAAGCGCCACAACTGTCGCCCCCGAAGCCTCAAGGATGAAGACAATGCAGAGGTTGAGAAGCTAATGGACAAGATAAAGACACTCGCCCAATCCGAACTGTACATTATTGAGGTAATGGCAATTGCAATAACGCGGGGCGTTCAGCCACTCCAATCTAGAGGGCTCCCCATGTGGCATTACAATGGGGAAGACGACGCATCATGATGTGGGCATAAGGGTCCGGACAACTTCGCCGTCTTGGCCGCCATGCTGGCTGATCTTTTTTAGCGGGAGAAGGAAGAGTCCACTCGCCTTAAGTGCCAAGAGGGCTTTTACATGTACAACCCTCCCAGCTGGGTAAGCCTTCGCTTAGTAATTTTACTCAATACTCCTCCTGAATCATACCCAGTTGAACTTAATCCAACCATTTTTAACAGGAATGGAGGAAAGTCGCCGCGGGGATCTATAGCCCCGCCCCGCAGTCGGAGGACCATATTCGGGACCTGGATCCCGGATTCAAAGAGGATCCGGATATATCTGTAGAGCTCAAGGAGGGGTTTTCTATCAAGCGAGTTACGATGGCACGGAAGTGGCCATTATAGCTGTTTACCCTATCCTTCTTCCCTCTTCCCGCGTAAGTACCCAGGAGACATCTCCTCCAAAAGAGTTTTCTTATTGCGCCTCACCTGCCGCATTGTCTCGTGCTTTTAAAGGGGCGGCGCTCATCTCACCACACCGCATCAGAAGCGTCCCTTAAGAAGGCCTGCATGGGGCGGGTCTTCGAAAAGAAAGGCAGGCGACGATAGTGCCAAGATCCCACCCTCAAAAAGGTATAGTTATTTTGTTAATGCTCTCATGGCAGAGGTACCTGACGGTGTCCTGGACTAGGGGGTACTCACCACATTGTCTCCCGACCAGCTGGATTGGGCCGAGGACCCCCATGACGGTTCACTCAAGGGGCCACTTCAGGAAGCCCATGCCGCATACAAGGGAGATCCCACAAGACTTGGCGCTCAAGACAAGGACTCTCCTAAACCCTAGGCCTATGGTGTGTTATATAAACCGAGGCCAGGCTAGTCAATAGACAATCTAATATTGATTAGAACAATCTCATGGTAGACACATGTACTCCGTACTATCCCTTATGAATACAATTGAAAGCAGGATGTAGGGTTTTACCTCCATCAAGAGGGCCCGAACCTGGGTAAATCCTGTGTCCGTGTTACCATCGTTCCAAGACGCCTAGCTTAGGACCCCTACTACGAGTTATGCCAGATATAGAACCGACATTGGTGCTTTCATTGAGAGTCTGCTAGGCGATCATCGTAGATTGATGGGACAGTTAGGTGATATTTTTTCAATTAGACATGTTCTACATAAATCGTCTCTTTTGCAATACATTGCTTTCATGTCATGCTATATTGTTTGTAGGTAGATCAGGATCCATGATCTAGAGAAATTTAATGATAGCGGCTGTATTATGACCTCGTAGTACACCGGATCCGGACTCTTATGCGGCTATTACGAGTACATCATACCTTGCGCACCATGGAAATTCCTGACGAAGTACGCGCATGCGGCGGTGGCCCAGAGTTGTTGTCGCATGGGTCAGTGAAAAAAGTTAAAGGAAATAAAATTATTCTGGCCAGCGGCAATACAGATGAGACATGGAGCAGTGCACGTGGTCCGATCAGAGTTCATCTCTGTGGAGCACGCATCAGGGGAATTCTCTTTCCTTACTTTTTTAATTCATCTCTTGCTCGGGCGCTGGCCCTCTGCAATGTTCTCTGACAAGTGCATGGACGCAAACTACTACTAATTGATTACTAGTTTTGCAGCATTGTATCTTAGATTTGGTACGTGGATTCTAGTAATCTGAGTACTACTATTCCAATTAAAGGTGAGGATCAGTATATCTTTAATACTGGTTGATACTAGTCTGTACGGACCGCTTACTCTTATTCGCTTCGGTCTGCTATGGTCATCGGAATCAAACAGGTTCTATTTTTCTTAGCTATTGTTTAAGAACACAAGTTACTACATGTAGAATATTTTCTGTTGGTTTGTACTGCATTGTTTTTGCAGAGATATCCAACCGGGCTTAACGCCTGGCCGACCTCTCTCCGTCACCTCGGCCAGCCGACCTGTGTTGACATCTCCCAGCCAGGATGTCACCAGGAGATTTCCGGCCTACACGTCGGAACTTTGTCGAAATGACCTTGGCGCTTGGGCCATACTCCTTTAATTATTTATTTCAATTAAATTAACATTTTTGGGTGGGGGAATTATTGCTCAGGCCAGTGTTATTTTGTTGACACAGGTTAGCTAACTTTTGGCCACAAGAAGGTCACCCCGCGAGTTCATGTTTCATCATGCTGCCACTGTGTTACATCGGCGTCGTTGTTCCACGCACCCTGAACCGCTGTGGAAGGTACAGAAGAAGCGCATGCGGACAGGTAGCCGATGCGTAAGGCAATTCGGCAGGGGCGATCCAACCGAGGAGCACGGCTGCGTATAGTCCACGCAGGGCAGTGCCAATAGCTGACAGACATTCATCTATGTGGCAACCCACAGGGAGAACGATCTTTCCCTCTTTCTTCTGTTATTTTATTAAGTATAAAGGCACTCTATGCTTTTAACTTCTAATCTGTCTCCTGTGCACTTTTCCATGTACTCGATTGATTCGACCATGCATTAAAAGTAGAATTATACTAGTAGTTGCTAATACTTGCGTGAGATGCTAGACCTTCTGCGCCATATTTGATTGAGATCTGATGTTGGTTGGTACATCGTCTGCCGATTGCCTCATGAATCATCAGGTGCCATTATTCCAGTTAATTATTCTATATAGATTATTTGTCCAGAATATATCCGTTTTGCTGGTGTACTTTGTTTTTTCTATGCCAATTGATGCAGCCGACATCTCTCGACAATCTGATATGTTGTTGTTAACAGCAGTCGCGCCATACTATCGCCTCCGGGTACACGCAGGGTAAATTCCGTTTGCTGGAAAACTATTACTAGATGCAAATCCATGAACACCTACATGTGTATCTTCGGACTCCTATAACAAATTACCCAGTTTCCGTCCATAGTTCGGCCAACACCGCATCTAGAGCTCAGACCACCCTGCAAATTATGGCCCTGTCGCACCTTCACCGCATCACGCCGACACCCTACATCGACGTAATCGACTTTGACTACATCATGTAGTCACTTCGGCAAGCTGACGTCGTCGTCCCAATCGGCATAAATCGGCTCGCGTGATCACCTCATTTGTCGAATTACCATACCGACATTTTCGGTCGCCTTGGGGACTTCGGCATCATTGAGAGAGATCTACCTCATCAAGTGTTCCGCACATGGGTCATATTTTGTTTTATTAACTTTGCATAAATTATTAATTATGTAATGATTTTTTAATTTATTATTATTACTATTATCTCCGGCTTGCACTATTTTCCGTGTGCAGGTAAATGATCCGGGTTGGGCAGCGCTGTCACCTCGGCGTACCAACGTACCATGTCACCTCGGCTGGACCGGGGGCTTCGTCAACACTTCATTAACCCACGCCGGGGACTTCGGCGTCATACCGCCGGCCTGCTACATCGCCTTACTTGGACTGGGGGTTACACTGCCATATTGGTAGTGCTATGTCACCACTTCGGACTGCCGAGCTCTTCGCTCCACCACCTCAGAACCGGCTTGGGGGCTGGGAACTCGTCCTGCCGTAAACTCGGACCGTGCATCGACACCGAACACATTAACCAGCTAAGTCGCTTCCATGCTCAGTTTGTTTTAATGCTTGTTCAGTTCGACCAAACATTATATTTGTGTCAAAAACTTAGTTTGTCAACAAATGTTGTTAGTTAAAAACACTTCGTTTCCCATATTAACTGGGGGCTTCCTTTATGAAGCCTTTCCTCTTGCATATTATTATACTTGTATGGCTTCGTTCCTTGTTCGTGTATTACGCCACAATATGCACCATGTTGACTTAAGTGTTCCGCAAGCTGGGTTGCCTTGCTCCTGTGTTTACCCCTACGTTCCCGATTGTTCGCCTAGGGAGTAAAGGGAGCACCTCTGCGATTGTCACAATCGGGTCATCTGAGCTCGGACCTCAGACTGGGTGAAGCCGAAAGCTAGCACTCTTATTGTTTTCAATCATGGTCGGCACACAATGGAACTCATGAGTACAATAAATCTATTGCACAAGTCTCATAGTTACAATGAGCAACTGAAGAAAGGTATCAATGGGGGTACTATTTTCTTCAAAGATGCTTCTTCACTTCATCAGTAATATAGCATAAGTTCCCTGAGCGTGCTTTGTCTGTTACAGCCTTATGGCCTGATTGCCTGTTATTGGAAACACCATCGATATTCTCAACAGGTGGAGTACATAACACTTTTCGGCCCTTGACCAAAGAGGGAGAAGTCGACGGTCGGTTAAGACGTGTTTAAAGTTCAGGTGAAGACGGACATGATATAAGTACTTCGGTACATACAATCATTGTACATAAAATTCTTTTCCCAAATCACTTGGGGGCTCTTAAATTTATATGAGTTGTTTTATAATAAGTATTCTTCTTCTTAGTCGTTGCAAAGTCTTTTTCTATCACTCCTTTTTTCGACGCGAGTGTGTGGTCAATAGCCGAGGAGCCTAATTTCTCTCTCAAAGCCGCTAGAATTTAGTTTGCTAAACTGGCCTAACGAGAAGTACTCCGCCTTCGGGATAGGAGGTGGAAGCTGTAGGCAGACCCACTTGAAGTCTTGAGATAGGATGTGTCATGTTAAAGCACGACAGAGGCACAATTTTCTTTTCTAAGACCAATTTTCGGATTGGCACCGAACACTCGATCTAGTTCGGACGTCAAGTTTTTACTGAAGTTTTTTGGTTTTCCAAGCCTATGGCACTTTTGAACTATTTGTGTGTTTCCAGCATAAGTATCGCAGTGCAACGCCGGACACCTTTAGAGATCCAGCAAAAACATTCTCGGATATTGCTATATATGCATCGGTTTCGAATTGTGTCTTCGGTCAATAGTTGGGTTGCCCGGCTACTGTGCTTGCCTCCTACATTCCACTTTGTTCGGCTAGGTGTGCAAAGGGAGAACCATAGTGATTGTGTTTCCAGCTCGCATGGTTAAAGCGCCTCCGTGGAGAAAGCCTAAAACTGACTACCACAATAAGCGCAAACTGGCCAATGATCCGATGACTGTGTTAAACTATAAGATCGATAGAGGTCACCCCGTGTTAAATGACGGGCCATTCATAACATTGGACGAAGTGTTTAGAGCTTGACCTTAGCTGTCGCCGAACACTAACCGAGGGCTAGTAACTGGCCTCCCAACTTGAAGCTCCTATGACTAAGTGAAAGTTATAAAGCCCGCATATCTGATTGCCTTGTTTCCGCTAACACAACCGCCTTCGGGCACTTAGATGTCGGCTAAGGGTTGTTTTGTTATTGCGGAAACACCCTGTGTAGCATCTACAAGGGGGTGGAAGCCGCCGATGGGCCACTTTCAACTGATAAACGGTCGTAATGGAGTCAAAATAAACATATCATTGGCGTTTGTATACGAGGCCGCCTTTTGTAATTATCGTTACAAATCCATAAATATGCATCTATTTGAGTTAAGATTTTGGCCAAGCTGGGTTGCCTGGCTCCTGTGCTTATCCCTGCGATCCCGATTGTTCAGCTAGGTGGTAAAGGGATCACCTCTGTGATTTTTACTACCGGGTCATCCGAGTTAGTACCTCAGACTGGGTGAAGCCGAAAGCTAGCGACCTTAAAGGATATAATTGGTCGGCAACGACGGAAGTGAAAATTTAGGTTCGCTAAAGAACACATAGTTCAGGAACTTTCCCCAAACTAAATCCTCAATATTTTTGTCTCGCATTGATCGGAGGTGGGGTTTCATGATCATGCTTAGCATGATAACCCAAAGAAAGGAACCGATGGCGGGACTATTTTCTTTGGAAGACATTTCTTATGTTAAACAGTACAATAACATATCTCTTTGTGTACCTTTGTTTATAAAACCATATGGCCGGATTGCCTTGTTTGTCGTAAAACTTTGCCCTTTCAAAGGCTTTATAAAGTAGGACAAACACTCCTCGGCTACTGGCCGAGGAGGTGGAAGCCGATGGTCGGTCAACAAAGTTTTGTACAATGCGGATCCGAGCATTAATGATGTAAAGTACTTGGATACATAGATTCATTACACATAGTTTGTGATTTTACTTTGGATATTGATCCATAATTCGGCCACCCGTGCCCAAATTAACGCTCGGGGGCTACTGGGCTTCGGGCTTATCATTTACTAATATTAAAGGGGCACAACGATCCCCTGATCTGGTGTTGCCACCCGACCAGTGTCTCGGGGGCTAATGCATTGCCTATTCAATGCAGAAAATTCAAAGGGCTCAGTGTTCCGCTTGACCGAACTATGGGCAAACGCGTCTTCGGACAACAATAGGTACCATCTGGGACTTATCCGGCATCAACCGAATATATTACGGTGACTTCACAAAACCCTCTCTCAAGGGCCCATCCGTCGATCACTATCTCCTCTAATGTGCATCTCGGATTTTTAGGCCGACACACACCTTGAGGGCTACTGGCTATATATCTCGTCAGTAAAATAAATTGCATCAACCAAAAATATTCACAAAGAATCAGCCCACAGTAGGGGTGGTGCACCACCTCGGACGTAGTCCAGCATAAAGCTCGAACACCCGTGGCTGGCTCCATAGAGGGCATTTCCGGCATTAAGCTCGGCTAAATTCGTTCAATCTTTTAAACACCGAGGTAGTTTATGACACCTCGGACGCTGACCATTGTTAGAGCTTGGATGCAGTTCGGCGTTGGAGCTCGGAAGCGTTCCATCATAAAGCTTGAATTTTAATGGCTCATTCCATAGAAGACTACTCCGTCATTTCGTCTCGGATGAACTCATTCAAATTTACAGAGACCAAGGTGATCTATGACACCTCGGATATAGTCCGGCGTTGGTGCTCGGCTGCGAAAGATACCTCGAATGCAGTCTGGCGTTGGAGCTCGGATGCAAGAGGACACTGTCGCACGGGAACAACTTCAAACCTAACGTGTGGCGTAAATATTAACAAGGCATTGATAAAGGTCGAGAACTTAAAGGGGCTCCCCGGATACCCGATGTGTAAAGTCTTCGGGTTAACTTCGGCGATCCTCAAGATCGAAGATGAGAAGATTTGTTGAACCAGTTTTCAAGACCAACGACCGAATATGAAGAATAGTTCGGAAGAATCAAGGAGCGTCCCCAGCTTGAAGACCGGTTCAAGAGGCTACTGGCGGTGTCCTGGACTAGGGGGTACTCACCATGTCGTCTCCCGACCAGCTGGATTGGGCTGAGGACCCCCATGGTGGTTCACTCATGGGACACTTCGGGCAGCCCATGCCGCATACAAGGGAGATCCCACAATACTTGGCGCTCAAGACAAGAACTCTCCTAAACCCTAGGCCTCTGGTGTTATATAAACCGAGGCCAGGCTAGTCAATAGACAATCTAATATTCATTAGAACAATCTCGTGGTAGACACATGTACTCTGTACTATCCCATATGAATACAATCAAAAGCAGGTTGTAGGGTCTTACCTCCATCAAGAGGGACCGAACCTGGGTAAAACCTGTGTCCGTGTTACCATCGTTCCAAGACGCCTAGCTTAGGACCACTACTACGAGTTATGCCAGATATAGAACCGACAGTACTGAATTTTGACATTTCCTGCTGCGCGACATTTTCAGGAAAAGCCTACGTCGGACTGTGTCCGGGGACCTTGCCGGTCATGCGTCACCCATCCGGACCCTGGATCCCGCCCAAAGGGCTGGGGTTGGTACAGGAGAAATGCCGGATTGTCCTCTCCCTGAGGATTCGGATGATGTATCAGTTACCAACTCCGAAGTGGAGAGTGCAATGAACCATCGGCGCTGGAGTGTGGCTATGCGCGACCTAACCTTTACTGAAGAAGCACTTAATGCTTTCAGCTCAGCGGATGCATACATCCGAGCTGCTCGGGTTGGGCTCGCTGGAGCCACTCAACAACTTTCCAAGGACGTGCGGGTAAGATCATGTGTCAGTAGCCCCCGAGAATTAAAGTAGTTGATGCAACTAATTTTAGGATCATTGCATAATCAGGTACTCACGGAGAATAACAACATGCTGTCTCAGGAGCTAGAAAAATGCCGGGCCCAGCTAACTACTGTTACCGCCGAACTGGCGAAGTCCAAGGAGGCTCCGACTGGTAATGTCCGTGACTGTTTGGAAAATATAATCATGTGCCAGTAATGTTTATTCAAACAAGCAATATTGTATTTACGATGGTAGGATCGCCGGATCAGCTGGAAGAGAAATTGAAGGCTGCGCAGGTGGCTAAACAACATGCTGAAAGGCAAGAGGTCACTCCTCAGCGTGTACTGACATGGACCAGGGATGAGAAGCACAGGCTGCAGGATGCCAACACCCAGCTAGGTGAAGAGCTGAAAAACGTGCGAGCCCAACTGGCAGATGCCTTGAAGGAGAATCGAAAGCTGAGAGGCGGCATATTCAGTATGCCTTTTAACTTACTTCTGTAAAGCTTGCTAATGCGAATCCTAACAAGTTTATTTATGTAGGTGTGCTGACTGGGCGGCCCAAAGAAGAGGTGTCCGGATTTCAAGGCGACCTACTACAAGAGTTGTCTAAGGTGCATGAGCGAGCTCAGAAGGCAATGAGGAACATCGCTAAGGCTTTATGGCCAGCTGATTCTCCTCCAGGAAGTATGGAGGAACTCGCTAATTTATTAAAGGGAGCTCGGTGCCGTTTTGGGCTGTGGAAGATATCAGCCTGCCGAGAAGGTGCTCGGGAAGCCTGGGCCATGGTGAAAACATGGAACACCAGACTTGATCTGAATCATATGGCACGGGTCGGACCCCGAGGATCCGATGGACAGGAAATTCTAGACAGCCTGGTGTACGACCAAGTGAAGGTGGCCGCCAAGTTTTCTCAATAGGATTGTAAACTAGACAACCTGTTAGAGGGTCTAGAGGAAGAAGAAGTTTTTGAGTCCAAGTAGCAATGTACTTTTATTGAAAAACTTTTCTCTAGCCGAATTTGTAAAACGATTGTCATTGCAGACTTTCTGCTTCGACCTCCGAAAACCCTAGGTTTGGAGTGTTTCCGAATACTATACCGTAGGTAAACACCAAAGTATGTTCCGAAACCAGGCAGTCCGGTCATAGTTGCTTGAATAGACAAGTTATATTCGGGGAGTTATGTTATATTACATTTGATTGTAAGAAACATCTTCCAGAGAGAATAGTTCTGTTAAGGGTTCCTTTCCCTGGGCCAACATGCGGTTTTTTGTTGCATACCGAAGCTGTGATGCTAAAAATCAAAGTACACGTTATAGTCTGGGGGCTTTGTATTGCAACGAGGGCAGTTTGTCTTTTGCTCGCTGCTACGTCTTGAGCTTGTGTTGGTTTTCCCCGAAGAGGAAGGGATGATGCAGCAGAGTAGCGTAAGCATTTCCCTCAGTTTTTGAGAACCAAGGTATCAATCCAGTAGGAGCCCACGCTCAAGTCCCTCATACCTGCACAAAGCGATAGCTACTCGCAACCAATGCGATTAGGGGTTGTCAAGCCCTTCACGGTCACTTACGAGAGTGAGATCTGATAGATATAATATTTTTGGTATTTTTGATATAAAGATGCAAAGTAAAAAGGTAAAGGCAAAGTAAATAGCAAAACAATATAAAAGTTATGGAGATTGATATGATGACAATAGACCCGGGGGGCATAGGTTTCACTAGTGGCTTCTCTCAAGAGCATAAGTATTCTACGGTGGGTGAACAAATTACTGTTGAGCAATTGATAGAATTGTGCATAATTATGAGAATATCTAGGCATGATCATGTATATAGGCATCACGTCCGTGACAAGTAGATCGAAACGATTCTGCATCTACTACTATTACTCCACTCATCGACCGCTATCCAGCATGCATCTAGAGTATTAAGTTAAAAACAAAGTAACGCTTTAAGCAAGATGACATGATGTAGAGAGATAAATTCATGCAATATGAAATAAACCCCATCTTGTTATCCTCGATGGCAACGATACAATACATGCCTTGCTGCCCCTTCTGTTACTTGGTAAGGACACCGTAAGATCGAACCCAAAGCTAAGCAATTCTCCCATGGCAAGAACTACCAATCTAGTTAGCCAAACCAAACGGATAAGTCGAAGAGACTTGCAAAGATAACCAATCATGCATAAAAGAATTCAGAGAAGATTCAATTATTATTCACAGATAGCCTTGATCATAAACCCACAATTCACCGGTCTCAACAAACACACCGCAAAAAGAAGATTACATCGAATAGATCTGCACAAGAGAGGGGGAGAACTTTGTATTGAGATTGAAAGAGAGAGAAGAAGCCATCTAGCTACTGACTATGGACCCGAAGGTCTGAGGTAAACTACTCACACTTCATCGGAGGGGCTAGGATGATGTAGAAGCCCTTCGTGATGACGGCCCTCTTCTGGCGGAGCTCCGGAACAGGCCCCAAGATGGGATCTCATGGATACAGAAAGTTGCGGCGCTGGAATTAGGTTTTTGGCTCCTGTTCTGATCGTTTGGGGGTACGTGTGTATATATAGGAGGAAGGAGTACGTCGGTGGAGCACCGAGGGGCCCATGAGACAGGGGCGCGCGCCCTAGGGGCAGCACCCCCACCCTCGTGACCACCTCTTTGATCCCTTGCTGTAGGGTCCAGGTCTCCTGGATCATGTTCAGTGAGAAAATCACGTTTCCGAAGATTTTATTCCGTTTGGACTCCGTTTGATATTTCGTTTATCCGAAACACTAAAATAGGCAAAAAAAAACAACAATTCTGGGCTGGGCCTCCGGTTAATAGGTTAGTCCCAAAAATAATATAAAAGTGGAAAATAAAGCCCAATATAGTCCAAAACAGTAGATAATATAGCATGGAGCAATCAAAAATTATAAATACGTTGGAGACGTATCAAGCATCCCGAAGCTTAATTCCTGCTCGTCCTCGAGTAGGTAAATGATAAAAAGAGAATTTTTGATGCGGAGTGCTACTTAGCATAATTTCAATGCAAATCTTCTTAATTGTGGTATGAATATTCAGATTAGAAAGATTCAAGACAAAAGTTTATATTGACATAGAAAATAATAATACTTCAAGCATACTAACAAAGCAATTATGTCTTCTCAAAATAACATGGCTAAAGAAAGTTATCCCTACAAAATCATATAGTCTGGCTATGCTCCATCTTCCCCACACAAAGTATTTAAATCATGCACAACCCCGATGACAAGCCAAGAAATTGATTCATACTCTAACTTTTTCAAAACTTTTTCAATCTTCACGCAATACATGAGCGTGAGCCATGGATATAGCACTATAGGTGGAATAGAATGGTGGTTGTGGAGAAGACAAAAAAGGAGAAGATAGTCTCACATCAACTAGGCGTATCAATGGGCTATGGAGATGCCCATCAATAGATATCAATGTGAGTGAGTAGGGATTGCCATGCAACGGATGCACTAGAGCTATAAATGTATGAAAGCTCAACAAAAGAAACTAGTGGGTATGCTTCCAACTTTCTTGCTCACGAAGACCTAGGGCAATTTGAGGAAGCCCATCATTGGAATATACAAGCCAAGTTCTATAACGTAAAATTCCCACTAGTATATGAAAGTGACAACATATGAGACTCTCTATATGAAGAACGTGGTGCTACTTTGAAGCACAAAATATGAGACTTGCTATATGAAGAACATGGTGCTACTTTGAAGCACAAAATATGGGACTTGCTATATGAAGAACATGGTGATACTTTGAAGCACAAGTGTGGAAAAAAGGATAGTAGCATTGCCCCTTTTTATTTATTTATTTTTTTGGGCCTTCTTTTTCTTTGGCCTTTCTCTTTTTTTGTGGGGACAATGCTCTATTGCATGATGATCATCACACTTCTGTTTATTTACATCTCAATTATTGCAACTCGATACTAAAACAAGGTATGACTCTATATGAATGCCTCCGGCGGTGTACTAGGATATGCAGTGAATCACGAGTGACAAGTATGAAAGAATTATGAATGGTGGCTTTGCCACAAATACTATGTCAACTACATGATCATGCTAAGCAATATGACAATGATGGATGTGTCATGATGACCTAGATGGTGGAAAGTTGCATGGCAATATATCTCGGAATTGCTATGGAAATGCCATAATAGGTAGGTATGGTGGCTGTTTTGAGGAAGGTATATGGTAGGTGTATGATACCGGCGAAAGTTGCGCGGTATTAGAGAGGCTAGCAAGGGTGGAAGGGTGGGAGTGCGTATAATCCATGGACTCGACATTAGTCATAAAGAACTCATATACTTATTGCAAAAATTTAGAAGTTATCAAAGCAAAGTATTACGCGCATGCTCCTTGGGGGATAGATTGGTAGGAAAAGACCATCGCTCGTCCCCGACCGCCACTCATAAGGAAGACAATCAATAAATAAATCATGCTCCGACTTCATCACATAACGGTTCACCATACGTTCATGCTACGTGAATCACAAACTTCAACACAAGTATTCTTTAAATTCACAACTACTTAACTAGCATGACTTTAATATTATCACCTCCATATCTCAAAACAATTACCATGCTTCAATATTTTCCTAGTATTCAACACACTCAAAAGAAAGCTTCACGAATCTAGAATACCAAGCATATTATTATTTGGCAAATTACCATGCTATTAAGAGACTCTCAAAATAATTTAAGTGAAGCATGAGAGATCAATAGTTTCTTTAAAACAAATCCACCACCGTGCTCTAAAAGATCTAAGTGAAGCACATAGAGGAAAATTATCTAGCTCAAAGGATATAAGTGAAGCACATAGAGCAAAATTATCTAGCTCAAAAGGATATAAGTGAAGCACATAGAGCAAAATTATCTAGCTCAAAAGATATAAGTGAAGCACATAGAGTATTCTATCAAATTTTAATTCATGTATGGATATCTCAAAAGGTGTGTACAGCAAGGATGATTGTGGTATACTAGCAAACAAAGACACAACTAATACAAGACGCTCCAAGCAAAACACATATCATGTTGGTGAATAAAAATATAGCTCCAAATAAATTACCGATGGAAGTGGACGAAAAGAGGGGATGCCTTCCGGGGCATCCCCAAGCTTTAACTTTTTGGTGTCCTTGGATTATCTTGGCGGTGCCATGGGCATCCCCAAGCTTAGGCTCTTTCCACTCCTTGTTCCATGATCCATCAAAAGAATTCACCCAAAACTTGAAAACTTCACAACACAAAACTCAAAATAGAAAACTCGTGAGCTCCGTTAGTGAAAGAACACAAAAGACCACTTCAAGGTACTGTAATGAACTCATTCTTTATTTATATTAGTGTTAAACCTACTGTATTACAACTTCTCTATGGATTATAAACTATTTTACTAGCCATAGATTCATCAAAATAAGCAAACAACACATGAAAAACAGAATCTGTCAAAAACAGAACAGTCTGTAGTAATCTGTAGCTAGCGCAAGATCTGGAACCCCAAAAATTCTAAAATAAATTTCTGGACGTGGGGAATTTATCTATTAATCATCTTCAAAAATAATTAACTAAATATCACTCTTCAAATAAAAATGGCAGCAGTTCTCGTGAGCGCTAAAGTTTCTGTTTTTTACAGCAAGTTCAACAAGACTTCCCCCAAGTCTTCCCAACGGTTCTACTTGGCACAAACACTAATTAAACACAAAAAACACAATATAAACAGAGGATAAATAATTTATTTATTTATAAACAGGATCAAATAGCAAGGAATAAAAATAAAATTGGGTTGCCTCCCAACAAGCGCTATCGTTTAACGCCCCTAGCTAGGCATAACAAGCAAGGATAGATCTAGGTATTGCCATCTTTGGTAGGCAATCCATAAGTGGCTCTCATGATAGTTTCCTATGGTAATTTTATTTTCTTTCTTGGAAAGTGTTCCATGCCCTTTTTTAATGGAAATTGAAATCTAATATTCCCTTCCTTCATATCAATAATCGCACCAACCATTCTAAGGAAAGGTCTACCAAGAATAATAGGGCAAGAAGGATTGCAATCTATATCAAGAACAATGAAATATACGGGCACATAATTCCTATTTGCAACAATAAGAACATCATTAATTCTTCCCATAGGTTTCTTAATAGTGGAATCCGCAATATGCAAGTTTAGAGAGCAATCATCAAAATTACAAAAATCTAGTAAATCACACAAAGTCTTGGGAATAGTAGAGACACTAGCACCCAAATCACACAAAGCATAAAACTCATAATATTTAATTTTAATTTTAATATTTGGTTCCCACTCATCATAAAGTTTTCTAGGGATAGAAACTTTCAACTCAAGTTTTTCTTCATAAGATTGCATCAAGGCATCAACAATATGTTCGGTGAAGGCTTTATTTCAACTATAAGCATGTGGAGAATTTAGCACGGATTGCAACAAGGAAATACAATAAATCAAAGAGCAATTTTAATAATTAAATTCCTTGAAATCCAATATAGTGGGTTTAGCAACATCTAAACTTTTATTTCTTTCAATCCCACTTTCATCAATTTCATCATTAAGATCTAAATACTCCGAATTTTTAGAACGCCTCTAGGTAAAGGAAGATCATATTCAGTTTCATCAAGATTCATATTGCAAAATAAAGATTTAATGGGAGACACATCAATAACTTTTAGATCTTCATCATTACTTTCATAGGAATTGGAAGAACACGCTTTAATAAAGGCATCTTTGGAAGCACGCATCCTAGCAGTTCTTTCTTTACACTCATCAATTGAAATTCTCATGGCTTTAAGAGACTCATTGATATCATGCTTAGGTGGAATAGATCTAAGTTTCAAAGCATCAACATCAAGAGCAATTCTATCAACGTTCCTAGCCAAATCATCAATCTTAAGCAATTTTTCTTCAATCATAGCATTAAAATTCTTTTGTGAAGAAATAAATTCTTTAATATTAGATTCAAAATCAGAGGGCATCTTATTATAATTTCCATAAGAGTTTTTGTAGGAATTCCCATATTTATTAGAAGGATTACTAGGATATGGCCTAGGATTAAAATTCCCTCTATAAGCATTGTTACCAAAATTGTTCCTACCAACAAAATTCACATCCATAGATTCATTGTTATTCTCAATCAAAGTAGACAAAGGCATATCATTAGGATCAGAAGAAACACTCTTAGTAGCAAATACTTTCATAAGTTCATCCATCTTTCCACTCAACACATTAATTTCTTCTATCGCATGCACTTTTTTATTAGAAGTTCTTTCAGTATGCCATTGAGAAAAATTAACCATAATATTATCTAGGATTTTAGTAGCATCTCCTTAAGTGATTTCCATAAAAGTGCCTCCCGCAGCCGAATCTAAAAGATTTCTAGAAGCAAAATTCAATCCGGCATAATTTTTTTGTATAATCATCCACAAATTCAAACCGTGAGTAGGGCAATTACGTATCATTAATTTCATTCTCTCCCAAGCTTGTGCAACATGTTCATGATCTAGTTGTTTAAAGTTCATAATATCATTTCTAAGAGAGATGATCTTAGCGGGAGGAAAATACTTACAGATAAAAGCATATTTGCATTTGTTCCATGAATCAATACTATTCTTAGGCAAAGACGAAAACCAAGCTTTAGCACGATCTCTAAGCGAAAAAGGAAATAGCTTCAATTTAACGACATCATTATTGACATCTTTTTTCTTTTGCATATCACATAAATCAACGAAGCTATTCAGATGAGTAGCGACATCTTCGCTGGGAAGGCCGGCGAATTGATCTTTCATAACAAGATTCAACAAAGCAGTATTAATTTCACAAGATTCAACATTGGTAAGAGGAGCAATCGGAGTGCTAAGGAAATCATTATTATTGGTATTGATGAAGTCACACAATTTGGTAGTATCTTGAGCCATTGCGACAAACAAGCAATCTAACACACGAGCAAACAAAAAGCAAGCGGACAAAAGAGGCAAACAGAGAGGGAGGATAAAGAGAGAGAGAGGGCGAATAAAATGGCAAGGGTGAATTGGGGGGAGAGGAAAACGAGAGGCAAATGGCAAATAATGTAATGCGAGAGATAGGGATTGTGATGGGTACTTGGTATATTGACTCTTTGCGTAGACTCCCCGGCAACGGCGCCATAAATCCTTCTTGCTACGTCTTGAGCTTGCGTTGGTTTTCCCCGAAGAGGAAGGGATGATGCAGCAGAGTAAAATAAGTATTTCCCTCAGTTTTTGAGAACCAAGGTATCAATCCAGTAGGAGCCCACGCTCAAGTCCCTCGTACCTGCACAAAGCGATAGCTACTCGCAACCAACGCGATTAGGGGTTGTCAAGCCCTTCACGGTCACTTACGAGAGTGAGATCTGATAGATATAATATTTTTGGTATTTTTGATATAAAGATGCAAAGTGAAAAGGTAAAGGCAAACTAAATAGCAAAACAATATAAAAGTGATGGAGATTGATATGATGAGAATAGACCCCGGGGGCCATAGGTTTCACTAGTGGCTTCTCTCAAGAGCATAAGTATTCTACGGTGGGTGAACAAATTATTGTTGAGAAATTGATATAATTGTGCATAATTATGAGAATATCTAGGCATGATCATGTATATAGTCATCACGTCCGTGACAAGTAGATCGAAACGATTCTGCATCTACTACTATTACTCCACTCATCGACCGCTATCCAGCATGCATCTAGAGTATTAATTTAAAAATAGAGTAACGCTTTAAGAAAGATGACATGATGAAGAGAGATAAATTCATGCAATATGAAATAAACCCCATCTTGTTATCCTCGATGGCAATGATACAATACGTGCCTTGCTGCCCCTTCTATCACTGGGTAAGGACACCGCAAGATAGAACCCAAAGCTAAGCACTTCACCCATGGCAAGAACTACCAATCTAGTTGGCCAAACCAAACGGATAATTCGAAGAGACTTGCAAAGATAACCAATCATGCATAAAATAATTCAGAGAAGATTCAATTATTATTCACAGATAGCCTTGATCATAAACCCACAATTCACCGGTCTCAACAAACACACCGCAAAAAGAAGATTACATCGAATAGATCTGCACAAGAGAGGGGGAGAACTTTGTATTGAGATTGAAAGAGAGAGAAGAAGCCATCTAGCTACTGACTATGGACCCGAAGGTCTGAGGTAAACTACTCACACTTCATCGGAGGGGCTAGGATGATGTAGAAGCCCTTCGTGATGATGGCCCTCTTCTGGCGGAGCTCCGGAACAGGCCCCAAGATGGGATCTCATGGATACAAAAAGTTGCGGTGCTGGAATTAGGTTTTTGGCTCCTGTTCTGATCGTTTGGGGGTACGTGTGTATATATAGGAGGAAGGAGTACGTCGGTGGAGCACCGAGGGGCCCATGAGACAGGGGGCGCGCCCTAGGGGCGGCACCCCCCACCCTCGTGACCACCTCTTTGATCCCTTGCAGTAGGGTCCAGGTCTCCTGGATCATGTTCGGTGAGAAAATCATGTTTCCGAAGATTTTATTCCGTTTGGACTCCGTTTGATATTTCGTTTATCCGAAACACTGAAATAGGCAAAAAGCATCAATTCTGGGTTGGGCCTCCGGTTACTAGGTTAGTCCCAAAATAATATAAAAGTGGAAAATAAAGCCCAATATAGTCCAAAACAGTAGATAATATAGCATGGAGCAATAAAAAATTATAGATACGTTGGAGACGTATCACTCGCCGACCAATTATTCCCTTAAGAATGCTAGCTTTCGGCTTCACCCGTCTGAGGTACACGTCCGGATAACCTGGCTGTAACAATTGCAGAGGTGCTCTGTTTATGCCCTAGCCGAACAAGCGGGAACATAGGGCGTAAGCACAGGAGCCAGGCAACCCAGCTTGGCAAAAACTTAAGTCATAAAGGTGCATATAATGGTGAAGAAAAGACATATATGAGTAGATGACACATATATACTGTGATCTTGATGCTCGAAAAATAATAATAAGCTTCTTGTGAAGAGAAGCCCCCAGTTATTGTGGGGTATATACATTTAAGGATGTATACCCCTCAGGTGTGCGGTTTATCAGAACACGAGCCAAAAGTCATATAAAAACAAAAAGAAGAAAAAGAAAAGAATAGAAAAAGGTAATGAACAGTGAGTTCGGACTTAGACATAGAATCTTCGGAGTCTGGCAGTGTTCCATGGGTTCGGCTCTAAGCGATTGTCCAATGCATTACGAAGGCGATAGGCTCCTCCAGTCAGAACTTCATCTATAATGAAGGGACCCTCCCATTTGGGCTTGAGCTTGTCCTTTTTCTTCTCTGGTAGGCGTAGAACGAGTTCACCGGCATTCTATGTCTTGGCCCGCACTTCTCTTCTTTGGTATCTTCGAGCTTGTTGTTGGTAGAATTTTGAGCGAGCTTTTGCTACATCGCGCTCCTCCTCCAGGCCATCTAAGTCATCTTGCCGATCGAACTCGACTTCTTTCTGCTCATACATGCGGACTCGAGGTGAGTAGTGGATAATATCGCAGGGCAAGACGACCTCTGCGCCGTACACCATGAAGAACAGTGTGTATCCAGTTGTGCGACTGGGCGTGGTCTGCAGCCCCCAGAGTATGGAGTTGATCTCCTCAACACAGTGTTTATCTGACTCCTATAGGGATCGCACTAGTATGGGTTTAATACCGCTCATTATCAGGCCATTAGCCCATTCGACTTGACTGTTTGTTTGAGGGTGATAGATGGAGGCATAATCGAGCTTGATGCCCAAATTTGCGCACAAGGTTTTTACCTCATCGGCTGTGAAGTTGGAGCCGTTATCGGTGATGATGATGTGTGGGACACCATAATGGTGTACGGCACCTGATATAAAATCTATCAATGGTCCGGCTTTAGCCATTTTAACTGGCTTGGCCTCTATCCACTTGTTGAATTTATCCACCATGACCAATAGATATTTTTTCTTATGGCTTCCCCCTTTAAGGGGTCCGTCCATGTCAGCCCCCCAGACCGCAAAGGGCCAAGTAATGGGGGTTGTTTGTAGGGCGATAGGTAGCATATGGCTTTGATTGACAAAGAGCTGGCATCCTACACAACGCTGGACGAGGTCTTTGCGCATCTGCTCGGGCCGTAGGCCAGAAAAATCCAGTTCGGAAGGCTTTACTTACAAGGGCCCGAGCTGCGGCATGATGACCTCCAAGACCAGCATGGATTTCGGCCAAGAGCTGCCACCCCTCTTCTTCGGTGATACACCTTTGAAGGACTCCGGTAGTACTTTTCTTATAGAGCTCTCCTTCATGAACCTTGTAGGCTTTCGAGCATTGGACGATGAATCGAGCCTCATTCTTGTCCTCGGGAAGCTCTCACCTATTGAGGTAGGCCAGGAAGGGTTCGGTCCGTGGGGCGATTACCAGCATGATTACGTGAGCTGATGGCGTTGGTTCGGTGGCCGAGCCCCCGATGGTATCGGGATTGTATTCGGAATCCGGGGGTGTGATCGGATTTGGATTGATGTTGCTACTCTCGTCATGCCATACCACGGATGGCTTGAAGAGCGTTTCCACGAAGGTGTTAGGTGTGACGGGGTCACGCTTAGCCCCCATGCGAGCAAGGATGTCCGCTGCCTGATTGCTCTCTCGGGCCACGTGATGAAACTCAGGCCCCTCGAACCAAGCTGATATTTTGAGTATAGCATTGTGGTAAGCCGCCATCTTCGGATCTGGGCATAAAAATCTCCGTTTATTTGGGATATTGTGAGGTTTGAATCCCCGCGCACCTCAAGGCGTTGTATGCTCATAGAGACAACCATCCAAAGACCATGCAATAAGGCCTCATATTCGGTTGCGTTATTGGAGTCTATATACAGTATTTGGACCACATAACAGACTATATCTCCTGTGGGGGATGTCAGGACGACGCCGACCCCAAGTCCAGCTAGCATTTTAGAGCCATCAAAGTGCATCACCCACTTGGAATATGTGCCATACTCTTTAGGGAGTTCGCCCTCTGTCCATTCGGCGATGAAGTCAGCCAACACTTGACATTTAATGGCTCGGCGTGGTTTGTACATTATTTCAAATTGTAAGAGCTCAATGGCCCATTTGGCAATCCAGCCGGTGGCATCTCGGTTGTTTATAATATAATTAAGTGGTACTTCTGAAGCCACCATGATCGAGTACTCATGAAAGTAGTGTCGCAGCTTGCGGGATGCCATAAAGACCGCATATACTATCTTCCGATAATGTGGGTATCGAGATTTGCATGGTGTAAGGACCGTCGATACGTAGTATACTGGTTTTTGGAGTGGGAATTTATGCCCATCTTCTTCTCGTTCGACGACGAGCACCGCACTCACCACCTGGTGGGATGCAAATATGTAAAGCAACATCGGTTCACCGACATTGGTGCGGCCAGGATTGGGTTGCTAGCAAAGTTTTTATTTCCTCCAATCCGGACACTGTAGTGTCCATCCACGCGAAGTGGTGATACAATGGCAATGCCTTTTCTCCTAATCTGGAGATAAAATGGCACAAAGCTGCTACACACCTGGCTAGTTTTTGGACCTGTTTGAGGTCAGTTGGTGGTGCCAATTGAGAAAGGGCCCGGATTTGGCTGGGTTTGCTTCAATTCCTCTATTGGAGACAATGAACCTGAGAAGTTTGCCGACGAGAACGCCGGAAACGCACTTTTTTGGATTTAGCCGTATATCATATGTTTGGAGGTTGTCGAATGTAAGGCATAAGTCATCCACCAATGATTCAACGTGCTTGGTTTTGATGACTACGTCATCTACATATGGCTCCACAGTCTTGTCGATTTGGTTTTCCAGGCACGTTTAAATCATGCATTGGTAAGTGGCGCCGGCGTTCTTGAGCCCGAAAGGCATAGTGTTGAACAAGAAAGGCCCATATGGGGTATGAATGCCATTGCGGCCTGGTCGGATTCCTTCATCTTAATTTGATGGTATCCGGAGTATGCGTCAAGGAAACACAGTGAATCGTGTCCCGTGGTTGCATCAATAATCTAGTCGATGCGAGGTAGTAGGAAGGGGTCCTTAGGGCAGGCACTATTAAAGTCTTTGAAATCGACACACGGGCACCATGATTTATCCTTCTTCGGTACCATGACCAAGTTTGCTAGCCAGTCCAGATGTTTGATTTCTCTGATAAACCCCGCTTCGAGTAACGTGGCTAGCTCTTCCCCCATAGCCTGTTGTTTGGGTTCGAAAAATCGCCGCAGGGTTTGCTTGACTGGCTTGTATCCCTTCAGTATATTGAGACTATGTTCGGCTAGTTTGCGTGGGATTCCTAGGATATCAGAAGGGTGCCAGGCGAAGATGTCCCAATTCTCACGCAGGAACACGCGTAATGCGGCATCGACCGTCGGATCCAGCTGTGCCCCAATGGAAGCTGTCTTCTTGGGGTCTGTCAGGTGAACTTGAAATTTGACTATTTCGTCTGCTGGTTTGAAGGAAGTTGACTTAGGTCTTTATCGAGTATTACATCGTCCCTGTCAACTGTGGAACGTAAGGTGGTTAATTCTTCGGCCGTGAGGGCCTCCGATATTGCCACGAGGGCTAGGGAGGCGGTTTTGTTTTCGGCACGGAGTGCTATGTCCGGATCACTGGTAATAATGATAACTCCATTGGGCCCGGGCATTTTGAGCTTCATATACCCGTAATGGGGTATAGCTTGAAAGCGTGTGGATCTGTCTCGCCCCAGCAGGGCGTGATACCCACTGTTGAAAGGTGACACATGGAAGAGTAACTATTCGGAAATATAGTTCTCCGGCGTGCCGAATACCACATCGAGTTTGATTTTCCCCGAGCATCTTGCTTCCCGATTGGGTATAATGCCTCGAAAGGTTATATTACTCTGCTCAATGCGACTCCTGTCCACTTGCATTTTATTGAGCGTGTCCTCATAGATGAGGTTCAGTCCGCTGCCACTATCCATTAACACTTTAGTCAGCCGAAAGCCATCCACAATTGGGTTTAGGACCAAAGCGGCTGGTGCCCGGACTGAGCGGAACTTTGGTTCGTCATCAGCATTGAAAGTAACCGCCGTATTGTTCCAAGGGTTTATTGCTGCTATTTGGCAGACTTCGGCGAGGTCGCGGAGCACCCTTTTGCGCCGATTATTTGATGAGAAGGTCTCAAAGACTGTGAGTACATTGAGATCTTCGTCCTCCGAAGAGTACTTCTCTAGGGTAGTGTTGGTGAGGATACCCACGCCACTCTTGGCCACTTGCCGGAGTATCCAACATGCCCATAGGCTGTGCGTTGGCTCGGTATTCGGTGTCATGGGTATTTAACAGGGCCTAATGAGCCATTCCTCGAAGACAGTTCTATGTCCCATAAAGGGCTTAATTTTCTTGTCCACGGGGTGGTGACCAGGTGCCCCACGAGGGTGCATCCTTTTTTCCTGTCCGGGAGATGGCTTAAAGGCAGGCGGTTCCCATCGGATTGTCTGAGTTTTCCAAGCGCTTTCCATTGCGCAGTACTTCTGCACTATGTGTGCCAAATCTGCAAAGTGCAGTATGCGACAGCGGTTGAGGGCATTAAGGATTCCCTCATCCATATAGTTGTTGCGAAATACTGAGATCGTGTTGTCGTCGCAGCAATCTTTAATCTTGTTTTTAACAAGTAGGAATCTAGCCCAAAAGTGATGGACTGTTTCCTGAGGTTGCTGACGTATATACATTAAATCGCATATGTCCGGGGGACCGGAATTGCTTGGAGAGTATTGCTTATGGTGGGCGGGTGGGATTAAATCTGACCCGTGGCCCACTGTGGAATCCAGGTTTTGAAGAATTTCTGAGTTTAATGGCCCAGGATCTGGAGTGTCCTGAGAGTTTTTAGGCTCGAAACCTGGTTCTATGTTCGGAGGATGGATAGTTTCTCAAAGATGGGCGTCTGGCTCGCCGAGCTCGGAGATCCGAACATAGTTTGTTTTTAGCGTGGGAGGAGCGGTATCCTCACCTTGCTCTTCCACGACGGTCACCAGGTGGGTGACTGATGGGGATATGATTTCTCTCTGGTCGGGTTTAAGCCCGATCAGATCATAATCTGTTGAGACCCCCAAGACAGTGATGCAATCTAGCAGTTCATTTAAAGACGAAACATCTGTCGGGTCCATCTTATCAATGTTTTCGGGGTTGATGCAGAGATGATTTTTGGCAATCTGGGGGGCCGATTCGGGCATTATGGCCGGGCGGACGCCTATGGTGAAATTGCCGATCTACAGGATCTTCCCAGGAACTAGGGCTTTTCCAGAGGTGATTTTGTCGCTGATGATGAGGTGAGCCATTGATCCTTCTATCGACGACACAGAGGAACTCTCAATGAAAGCACCAATGTCAATGTCAAAACCGGCAGATCTCGGGTAGGGGGTCCCGAACAATGCATCTATGGATCAGAGGTAATAGGAGGCAGGGGACACGATGTTTACCCAAGTTTGGGCCCTCTTGATGGAGGTAAAACCTTACGTCCTGCTCGATTGACTTTGATGAGTATAGGGGTTACAAGAGTTGATCTACCATGAGATCGTAATGGCTAAACCCTAGATGTCTAGCATGTATGTGAAGGAAATATGCCCTAGAGGCAATAGTAAAGTTATTAGTTATTTCCTTATATCATGATAAATGTTTATTATTCAAGCTAGAATTGTATTAACCGGAAACATGATACATGTGTGAATACATACACAAACAGAGTGTCACTAGTATGCCTCTACTTGACTAGCCCGTTGATCAAAGATGGTTATGTTTCCTAACCATAGACAAAGAGTTGTCATTTGATTAACGGGATCACATCATTAGGAGAATGATTTAATTGACTTGACCCATTCTGTTAGCTTTACACTTGATCGTTTAGTTTGTTGCTATTGCTTTCTTCATGACTTATACATGTTCGTATGACTATGATATTATGCAACTCCCATTTATCGGAGGAATACTTTGTGTGCTACCATACGTCACAACATAACTGGGTGATCATAAAGGTGCTCTACAAGTGTCTTCGAAAGTATTTGTTGGGTTGGCGTATTTTGAGATTAGGATTTGTCACTCCTATTGTAGAGAGGTATCTCTGGGCCCACTCGGTAATACACATCACTTAAGCCTTGCAAGCATTGCAACTAATGAGTTAGTTTCGGGATGATGTGTTACGGAACGAGTAAAGAGACTTGCCGGTAACGAGATTGAACTAGGTATTGAGATACCGACGATCGAATCTCGGGCAAGTAACATACCGATGACAAAAGGAACAATGTATGTTGTTATGCGGTTTAACCGATAAAGATCTTCGTAGAATATGTAGGAGACAAAATGAGCATCCAGGTTCCGCTATTGGTTATTGACCAGAGACGTGTCTCGGTCATGTCTACATAGTTCTCGAACCCGTAGGGTCCGCACGCTTAAAGTTCGATGACGGTTATATTATGAGTTTATGGTTTTTGATGTACCGAAGGTAGTTCGGAGTCCCGGATGTGATCACGAACATGACAAGGAGTCTCGAAATGTTCGATTCGTAAAGATCGATATATTGGACACCGGAATGGTTCCGTGTGAGATCGGGATAATACCGGAGCACCGGGAGGTTATCAGAACCCACCGGGAGGTATATGGGCCTTAGTGGGATTTAGTGGAAAGGAGGGGAAAGGAGCAAGGGAGGGGGCGCGCCCCCCAAGCCCAATCCGAATTGGGAGGGAGGCCGGCCCCCCTTTCTTTCCTCCCTCCTTCCTCTTCCTTCCCTCTCCCTCTCCAAATAGGAAAAGGAGGAGTCCTACTCCCGGTGGGAGTAGGATTCCCCCCTTGGGCGCGCCTCCTCCCCTTGGCCGGCCCTCTCCTCCCCTCCTTTATATAAGGAGGAGAGGGGCACCCCATAGACAGAACAATTGATCTCTTGGATCTTTTAGCCGTGTGCAGTGCCCCTCTCCACCATAGTCTAGCTCGATAATAATGTAGCGGTGCTTAAGCGAAGCCCTGCGATAGTATAAAAACAACATCATCACCACGCCGTCGTGCTGACAGAACTCTTCCTCAAAGCTTGGCTGGATTGGAGTTCGAGGGACGTCATCGAGCTGAACGTGTGCAGAACTCGGAGGTGTCGTACGTTCGGTACTTGATCGGTCGGATCATGAAGACGTACGACTACATCAACCGCGTTGTGCTACCGCTTCTGCTTTCGGTCTACGAGGGTAAGTGGACATACTCTCCCCTCTCATTGCTATGCATCACCATGATCTTGCGTGTGCGGAGGAATTTTTTTGAAATTACTACGTTCCCCAACAATATGATTATGATTACCTCTATGGACTAAACCCTCCAGTTTATATAGACACCAGAGGGGGATAGGGTTATACAGAGTCGGTTTACAAAGAAAGGAATCTTCATATCCGAATGCTAAGCTTGCCTTCCACGCCAAGGGGAGTCCCATCCGGACACGGGGGAAAGCCTTACATCTTGTATCTTCACGGCCCACGAGTCCGGCCCACATCACATAGCCCGGACGCCCGGGGACCCCCTAATCCAGGACTCCATCAATGAGATCACGGACATGACGAGGAGTCTCAAAATGGTCGAGAGGTAAAGATTGATATATAGGACGATGGTATTCGGACACCGGAAGTGTTTCGAGGGTACCGGGTACATATCAGGTCACTGGAAAGGGGTTCCGGGTACCCCCTGCAAAGATATGGGGCTAATGGGCCAAGAGGGGAAACACAACAGCCCGCACGGGCTCCTACGCCCCCATATGGGCCGCACTAGAGGGGAAAGGAAAAGGGGAAAGAGAGAAGGAAGGGGAGGGATTCGTCCTCCCCCTTCCTTCCCTCCTCCCTCCTCTTTCCTTCCCCCTCCAGTGAAAAAGGAAAGGGGGTGAATTGGGGAGGAACCGCAAGTAGGATTCGGCCTACTTGGGGTGCAACCCTTGGCTGCTCCCTCTCCCTCCCGCCTATATATATGAGGGGGGAGGCGCCTAGAATGCCTCAACTTCTGTTAGCCGTGTGCGGCACTTCCCTCCACAGATTAGACCCTCGGTCATATTCTCATAGTGCTTAGGCGAAGACCTACGCAGATCATATCACCATCACCGTCACCACACAGTCATGCTAACGGAACTCATCTACTTCCTCGACACTTTGTTGGATCAAGAGTTCGAGGGACGCCACCGAGCTGAACGTGTGCAGAACGCGGAGGTGTCGTACGTTTGGTGCTTGATTGGTCGGAACGAGAAGAAGTTTGACTACATCAAACACATTGTCAGACGCTTCCGCTTTCGGTCTACGAGGGTACGTAGACATACTCTCCCCTTCTCGTTGCTATGCATCTCCTAGATAGATCTTGTGTGAGCATAGGATTTTTTTTAAATTGCATGCTACATTTCCTAACAGTGGTATCAGAGCCAGGTCTATGCATAGATGATATGCATGAGTAGAACACAAAGAGTTGGGGGCAGTGATCATCATACAGCTTACCACCAACATCTTATTTTTCTTCAGCGGTGTTGTTGGATGAAGCGGCCCGGACCAACCTTACATGACCACGTTCATGAGACCGGTTCCACCAAGGGACATGCAACTAGTTTTGCATAAAGTTCGCTGGCGGGTGTTTGTTTCTCCAACTTTAGTTGAATCAAATTTGACTACCGTCGGTCCTTGTTGAAGGTTAAAACAACAAACTTGATAACTCACCGTTGTGGTTTTGATGCGTAGGTAAGAACGGTTCTTGCTAGAAGCCCATAGCAGCCACGTAAAACTTGCAACAACAAAGTAGAGGATGTCTAACTTGTTTTTGCAGGGCATGTTGTGATGTGATATGGTCAAGACATGATGTGATATACGTTATTGTATGAGATGATCATGTTTTGTAAAAGTTACTGGCAACCGGCAGGAGCCTCATGGTTGTCTCTCTATTGTATGAAATGCAATCGCCATGTTATTGCTTTAATTTATCACTATGTGTTAGCGATAGTTGTAGAAGCAATAGTTGGTGAGACGACCATGATGCTACGATGGAGATCAAGGTGTCAAGCTTGTGACGATGGAGATCACGACGGTGCTTTGGAGATGGAGATCAAAGGCACAAGATGTAGATGGCCATATCATATCACATATTTTGATTGCATGTGATGTTTATCTTTTATGCATCTTATTTTGCTTAGTACGGCGGTAGCATTATAAGATGATCCCTCACTAAAATTTCAAGGTATAAGTGTTCTCCCTGAGTATGCACCATCGCAACAATTCGTCGTGCTAAGACACCACGTGATGATCGGGTGTGATAGGCTCTACGTTCACATACAACGGGTGCAAGACAGTTTTGCACATGTGGAATACTCAGGTTTAACTTGGCGAGCCTAGCATGTACAGATATGGCCTCGGAACACTGGAGACCGAAAGGTCGAACGTGAATCATATAGTAGATATGATCAACATAAAGATGTTCACCATTGATGACTACTCCATCTCACGTGATGATCGAACATGGTTTAGTTGATTTGGATCACGTATCATTTAGAAGACTTGAGGGATGTCTATCTAAGTGGGAGTTATTAAGTAATTTTATTAATTGAACTTAATTTGTCACAAACTTAGTCTTAATAGTTTTGCTTATCTATGTTGTAGATCAATAGCTCGCGATATAGCTCCTATATATTTTTGATATGTTCCTAGAGAAAAATAAGTTGAAAGATGATAGTAGTAATGATGTGGACTAGGTCCATGATCTGAGGATTATCCTCATTGCTTCACAGAAGAATTATGTCCTTGATGCACCCCTAGGTGATAGACCTATTGCAGGAGCAGATGCAGACGTTGTGAATGTTTGACAAGATCGGTATGATGACTACTTGATAGTTTAGTGCACCATGCTTTACGGCTAAGATCCGGGACTTCAAACATGTTTTGAATAGCACGGAGCATATGAGATGTTCCAAGAGTTGAAATTAGTATTTTAGACTCATGCCCGTGTCGAGACGTATGAGACCTTTGACAAGTACTTTGCCTACAAGATGGAGGAGAATAGCTCAGCAAGTGAGCATGTGCTCAGAATGTCTGTGTACTACAATCGCTTGAATCAAGTGGGAGTTAATCTTCTAGATAAGATAGTGATTGATAGAGTTCTCTATTCATTATCACCAAGTTACAAGAACTTCGTGATGAACTATAACATGAAAGGGATGACGAAAACAATTCCCAAGCTCTTCGCGATGCTGAAATCAGCGAAGGTAGAAATCAAGAAAGAACATCAAGTGTTGATGATTAACAAGACCACAAGTTTCAAGGAAAAGGGCAAGGAAAGAAAGGGAACTTCAGGAAGAATGGGAAGAAAGTTGTCGCCATAGGGAAGAAGCCCAAAGATGGACCCAAGCCTAAAACTGAATGTTTCTACTTCAAAGGAAATGATCACTGGAAGCCGAACTGGCCCAAAACATTTGGCCGATAAGAAGGATAGCAAAGTGAACAAAGGTATATTTGATATACAGGTTATTAATGTGTACCTTACTAGTGTTCGTAGTAGCCCCTGGGTATTTGATACTAGTTCAGTTGCTAAGATTACTAACTCGGAATAAGAGTTACAGAATGAACAGAGTTAAGGGCGAGGTGACGATGTGTGTTGGAAGTGATTCCAAGGTTGATAAGATCACCATCGCGCACTCCCTCTACCTTCAGGATTAGTGTTAAACCTAAATAAATGTTATTTGGTGTTCGCGTTGAGCATGAATATGATTGGATCTTGTTTATTGCAATAGGGTTATTCATTTAAGTCAGAGAATAATTGTTGTTCTGTTTACATGAATAAAATCTTCTATGGTCATACACCCAGTGTAAATGGTTTACTGAATTTCGATCGTAGTGATACACATATTCATAATATTGATGCCAAAAGATGCAAAGTTGATAATAATAGTGCAACATATTTGTGGCACTGCCATTTAGGTCATATTGGTGTAAAGCGGATGAAGAAACTCCATGCAGATGGGCTTTTGGAATCGCTTGATTATGAATCAGTTGATACTTGCGAACCATGCCTCATGGGCAAGATGACTAAAACTCTGTTCTCCAGAACAATGGAGCGAGCTAATGACTTATTGTAAATAATACATACCGATGTATGCAGTCCAATGAGTGTTAAGGCTCGTGGAAGATATCTTTATTTTCTAACCTTCACAGATGATTTGAGCAAATATGGGTACCACTACTGCAGGATGCTGCTAACGTGACATTACGATCAGAGATCCTCCGACGAAACTGTGTGCGATGCAATGATCGCAAACGGTGGTGTAAAAACCGTCAAAAGGTGCAAAACATTTGCGATGGAGGATGCATCAAACATGGTTCAGATTTTAGTTGCATGTGCGATGGAGGGCATACAGTTCAGTTCAATTAACTATTTTCGATGAGGAGGAACGAAAGAAACGGGCAGTCAGATGAAGGTGTGTGTGATATACAACATACGGTTCACTTGGATGAACTATTTGTGATTAGGCAACACAAAAGAAACGGCCAGCCAGATCAAGGTGTGTGTGATATACGGCATGCGGTTCACTCGAGTGAACTGTTTGCGTTGAGACAAGAGAATAGAAACGGGTCGATATAACAAGATGTGTGTGATACGTGGCAAACAGGTCTATAATCAGAAATGTGTGCGAAGACCGATAATAACACAGATGATTGCTTCTAATAAGACGTATGTGATATGCTCTGTCTACACAACATCTATTGGCCATTGGGGGACGGGTGGTCATCCGCATACGCCATAAGGATGCGAAGAGGCATCCTATATCAACAAGGACTAGTTGTTCCACTAGTAGCTCATGTAAGAGAACTCTCAAGTTAAGTGTGCTCAGGCTGGAGCAGCCATCAGATGGGTGACTGGATGGGAAGTTGTGTTGGTGCTAAATTAACTAATAGGATGGGTGCACTAGTTCAGCGAAGAGATGGTGATACAAGTGGTATATGGATGGTAGATAAAGGTTTTTGTAATCTGAAAATATAAAAAAAGCAAGGTAACTAATGATAAAAGTGAGCAAAAACGGTATTGCAATGCTAGGAAACAAGGCCTAGGGTTCATTCTTTCACTAGTGCAAGTTCTCTCAACAATAATAACATAATTGGATCACATAACTATCCCTCAACATGCAACAAAGATTCACTACAAAGTCACTAATAGCGGATAACAAACAAAGAGATTATGGTAGGGTACGAAACCACCTCAAAGTTATTCTTTCCAATCAATCCGTTGGGCTATTTCTATAAGTGTCACAAACCGCCCTAGAGTTCGTACTAGAATAACACCTTACGACACAAATCAACCAAAACCCTAATGTCACCTAGATACTCCAATATCACCTCAAGTATCCGTGGGTATGATTATACGATATGAATCACACAATCTCAAATTCATCTATTCAACCAACACATAGAACCTCAAAGAGTGCCCCAAAGTTTCTACTGGAGAGTCAAGACGAAAACGTGTGCCAACCCCTATGCATATAATCCCAAGGTCACGTAACCCGCAAGTTGATCACCAAAACATACATCAAGTGGATCATAGAATACCCCATTGTCACCACAAGTATCCCACGCAAGACATACATCAAGTGTCCTCAAATCCTTAAACACTCAAGCCGATAAGATAACTTCAAAGGGAAAACTCAATCCATTACAAGAGAGTAGAGGGGGGAAGAAACATCATAGGATCCAAATATAATAGCAAAGCTCGCGATACATCAATATCCTATCACCTCAAGAACACGAGAGAGAGATCAAACACATAGCTACCGGTACATACCCTCAGCCTGGGGGAGAACTACTCCCTCCTCATCATGGAGAGCACCGGGATGATGAAGATGGACACCGGAGAGGGATCCCTCCCTCCGGCAGGGTACCAGAACGGGTCTAGATTGGTTTTCGATGGCTACGGAGGCTTCTGGCCACGGAACTCCTGATATATTGTGCTCCCCGAAGTTTTTATGGTATATGGGTATATATGGGAGGAAGAAGTATGTCGGTGGACCTCCGGGCTGTCCATGAGGCAGGGGGCATGCCCAGGGGGGGTGGGCGCGCCCCCACCTCGTGGGCAGCCTGGGACTCTCCTGGTCCATATCTGATACTCCGTGGGCTTCTTCTGGTCCAAAAATAAGTTCCGTGAAGTTTCAGGTCAATTGGACTCCGTTTGATATTCCTTTTCTGCGACACTCTAAAACAAGGAAAAAACAGAAACTGGCACCGGGCTCTAGGTTAATAGGTTAGTCCCAAAATCATATAAAATAGCATATAAATGCATATAAAACATCCAAGGTTGATAATATAATAGCATTGAACAATCAAAAATTATAGATACGTTGGAGACGTATCATGTGCAAATACCGATAATAACAGAAATGGTTCCCTAGTGTGGTCCATGTTCATCTGATCATCATCTCCTTCTTTTGCTAGCTCAATGTTCCTTCTATGCTAAGTTTCCATTAATTGATGGCATTTTATGAACACACCACCATTTCCCGCCATTTTCTCACCTGTTTCCCGCCACGCAGCGATATTGCGCATAGGCGGCGCGCGACGCACGGAGGCGACAAGCGCAGCCTGTGGCACATCCACCTTTTCCAAGCATGCCAACCCACCAAAGCGTCGCCTCTGCCATCAACCTCGTCGGCGATGAAAACAAGCAGGCGCCACGGTCCGTCGAGGCTGAGGCGCTCCCCGACAACGCGATGGACGATGCCGTGATGCGCGTCATCACCAGGGTTGAGCTGACCTTTGGCGCATGGCGCTTGAGCGCCGCGGATCAAGATAGGCATGTCAGCGCCGACAGGCTACAGCTCGCCACACAACAGATCGATGGCACTCCACAGAGCAAGCTAGGCGCGTCCGTGCCGATAGGCTGCGGCTCGCCGCACGGCGAGACCATTGGAGCACCGCAGAGCGAGAGGCGCGGCGCGCCGCACAGCAAGAGTGGATCCATCGGCACTTGCCTGCTGTCGACACGGTGTTGCAGCTGGGTACATGACCAGTCAGTACCCCCATTCCTTGCTAGGGGTGGGCAGAGGCCCTTAGTGCCGTACTTGCACCAGAGGCCGGCCATGCCGTACTTGCACCGGATGCCTGCCTCATCGTTCGCATGGGTGCCACCGTTCGCCTTGTCCATGGTCCACTGGATGCCAATGCGTTGGTCCGTAGGCTCGACCGCCTCCTTGGCCCAGGTGTCCACCTGGGCGCAGTAGAGGAACATGGCCATCACATCCTCGAGCTGGTGATCTTTGATGAAATAGCCATGTTGGAGCTCGAGATCGCGCTCCAGATGTACCGCGAGTGTGTCGACCGCTTGGACGAACGCCTGCACGAGTTCAGGTAGAGCCAAGAGCTACCGTAGGCAAGGGCTGCTCGTCATGGTCCCATGGACGCATTTAATTTTGAAAAGTCGCTTCGACGTGGATAGCTATCTATTCACATCAATCATAGTATTGCTTTGTTTATTGCTCCATTTGAATGTGTGTACTCTGTTTTCCATTCTTATATGTTCTGTTTCAATGTGTGTATATACGCTTTCCATTCTGTATATGTGGATGATAACAGCTAGATTCAAATTAGTATACAAAAACAGATAGAAAATGGAATTCATAATATATATATATATATATATATATATATATATTAAATGTTCATTAGTTTATCACAGAATATATATATATAATATCATCACATATACGTGATGATACTTAACTACTAGGTACAATGCATAAAATAAAAAATGAATGAAAGTGCAACTATCCCTAGGTGGTTTTGGTAATTCCTAACAACATATAGCTCATTGTGCTAATGCTATTCCAAGATGAACATTTCAGGAAAGCTCAATGATTGGCATGGCATGGATGAGAATAGTGGACCCCTCAAAATGCTAAAGACAAAGATTTGGCTCAAGCTCAAAGCTCAGGACTCTACATTTTCTATTTTAAGTGATCCAAGATCACATTGAGTCCATAGGAAAAGCCAATACTATTAAGAAGGGATGAGGTGTTGCTTAATGAGGTGCTTGCTCAAAATGCTTAGTGATATGCTCCAAAAACCCTCCACTACTTTCTCATATCCACATATGGCCCACACCAAATATCGAACTCGGCCCCACCGATTCTTTCTATCCGGCGCCACCGAGTTCAGTTGACATAGCCACTGCCAGAAACCCTAGTCTTTTCGGTCTCACCGATAGGGATCTCGGTCTTACCAAGATGGGATTGTAATCTCTCTATTTCCCTTCGTAACGTTTCGGTCAAACCGAGATGAGCGATCGGTCCAACTGAGATTGCAATGTAAACTCTATGTTTCCCTTCCGTAACACGTCGGTCCAACCGAGATGAGCGAATCGGTCCCACTGAGTTTTCATGACCAACTCTCTGTTAGTCCATTACCAAAATCGATCTCACCGAGTTTGTGTAATCGGTCTCACCGAGATTATGTTATGCCCTAACCCTAACGAAATCGGTCCCACCGAGTTGACATGTCAGTCCCACCGAGAATCCTAACATTCACATTTTGAACTAAATCGGTCTGACCGAGTTTCATGATTCGGTCCCACCAAGTTTGGTGATTTGTGTGTAAAGGTTAGATTTTGTGTGGAGGCTATTTATACCCCTCCACCCACTCTTCATTAGGGGAGAGAGCCATCAAAACATGCCTACACTTCCAATACATATTTTCTGAGAGAGACCCACCTACACTTGTGTTGAGGTCAAGATATTCTATTCCAACCACATAAATCTTGATCTCTAGCCTTCGCCAAGTTGCTTTTCACTCGAATCTTCTTTCTACCAAATCCAATCCTATGAGAGTGGTGTCTCCTAGAATGGCTAGGTGTCACTTGGGAGCCTCCGACAAGATTGTGGAGTTGAACCAAGGAGTTCGTAAGGGCAAGGAGATCGCCTACTTCGTGAAGATCTACCCTAGTGAGGCAAGTCCTTCGTGGGCGATGGCCATGGTGGGATAGACAAGGTTGCTTCTTCATGGACCCTTCGTGGTTGGAGCCCTCTGTGGACTCGTGCAACCGTTACCCTTTGTGGGTTGAAGTCTCCATCAACGTGGATGTACAATAGCACCACCTATCGGAACCACGCCAAAAATCTCTGTGTCTACATTGCGTTTGCTCCCTCCAAACTCCTCCCTTTACCTTCATATGCAATTATTTTACATTCCATTGCTATACTCTTAGAATTGCATGTGTAGGTTGATTGCTTGACTTGTGCTTTGTTGCTAAAATCTGCCAAGAACTAAAATTGGGAAAAGGCTAGATTTTTATTTGGTCAAGTAGTCTAATCCCCCCCTCTAGACATACTTTCGATCCTACAAGTGGTATCAGAGCTTTGGTCTCCATTTGCTTTCATTTCCATAGCTTTTGGTGGTCATAGCCTTGGTTTCACAACCTAGGAGAGTATGGCGTCTAGCGAGGGAATTTACCACCGTAGAGGTCCTTACTTTGATGGTACAAATTTTGCTAGTTGGAAGCATAAGATGAAAATGCATATTCTTGGACATAACCCCGCCATTTGGGCTACTGTGTGTATTGGCTTGCAAGGTGAATTCTTTGATGGGAGAGAACCAAACCGTGAAGCTACCGCGGAAGAGTTGAAGATGCTACAATACAATGCTCAAGCTTGTGATATTCTCTCCGACAGACTGTGCCCCGAAGAATTCAACAAAATCAGCCATCTTGAGAATGCAAAGGAAATTTGGGATACTTTGATTGATATGCACGAAGGTACCGACTCCGTGAAGGAATCCAAATTGGATGTGCCTCAAAGTCAACTTGACAAGTTCAAAATGAAGGATGGTGAGGGTGTCGCTGAAATGTATTCTAGGCTTGCTCTCATCACAAATGAGATTGCCGGCTTAGGAAGTTAAGAGATGACCGAGAAATTCATCATCAAGAAGATCCTAAAAGCCTTGGATGGAAAATATGATACCGTGTGCACATTGATCCAAATGGTGCCCAATTACAAAGATCTCAAGCCAACGGAAGTCATTGGAAGAATTGCTGCTCATGAGATGTCACTCAAGGATAAGGAAGAGCTTCACGACAAGTCAAGTGGTGCTTACAAAGCCTCATGTGATGCTCCCACATCATCAAGCGAGAAACAAACCTTCAATGAAGAATTGAGCCTAATGGTAAAGAACTTCAACAAATTCTACAAGAGTAGAAGCAAAGAAAGAAGTTCCAATTCAAGGTCCTACAATGACAAAAGATCTTCTAGTCGTGAGCGTAATTTCTACAATTGTGGAAGACCCAGACACTAGTCCAATGAGTGTACGGCTCCCTACAAAAGAAGAGAAGATTCTCCCAAAAGAAGAAGTATAAGAGAAGAATCACCACCAAGATAAAGGAGGAGTAGAGATGATCGTTATGAACGAAGAACCTCTCGGAGAAGCAAGGATTCGGAAAGGAAAGAAAAGTCATCAAGGAGCTACACAAAAAGAAGACATCAAGCTCATGTTGGTGACTGGGTATCCAGCTCAAACTCCGACAATCACTCCAAAAGAAGTTATCACTCCGACTCAGAATATACTCAAGATGAAGGTGTTGCCGGTCTTGCACTTGTGTCAACCCACTCCTACGACATATTTCACTCACCAAATGAAGGAATTGGAAGGTGCTTCATGGCCAAAGGTCCAAAGGTAACACATCCCGAGTATGTTGATTTGAATAGTAATGAAGATGATTTGCTAGGTGATGATGATTTACTTGTTGACAACTCTAGAGATGAAAACTATGATGAAACGTCAATTAATCATGCTAATCAAGATAAAACGAATGATGATGATAAGAAGTAGATTGAGCGTCTAACTAAAGAACTAAACACTTTTTAAGTTAGCTCATGAAACTACCTTGGAAAATCATCGAGAACTTTTAAAGACTAATGATAAGCTACACTTTGAAAAGCTCAACCTTGAGCAAGAGAATGAGTTTTTAAAGGCAATCAATGATGATCTTCGCAAGAAAGTTCTTCTTACATTGCCAAGCGTTTACTCTTGTCTACTTACGTGCCACAAGTTAAATCTAGCAACAAGAGCAAGAAAGATTCTTCATCTAGTAGTAACAACAATCATGCTAAATCCAATATTGTTGCTTCTAGTAGTTCTCTTGATCCCACTAATGATTCTCTTAGCCAAGTTACACTTTAGCAACAAAATAGCTTATTGAAGGGAATTATAGAGAAAGGTGTTTACAAGAGCCTTGCCAGAGGTAAGCAATTTGAGGAAATTGTACGCAAGCAAGGAAAACACCGGAAGAATCAAGGTGTTGGTTTTGAACGAAAGTTCAATGCCAATGGAGTTGAGTGGGAAGAAGATCAATACCCCAAGACAAAGTTTGTTCCTCAACAAGAGAAGTATGATCCTACTTCTTTCAAAGGGACACAAGCTCAAGATGATCTTCCACCACAAGACCACAAGCAAAAAGGCAAGGACAAGCTTCAAGAGGAGATTGATGCATTTGATGAAGCACCCAAGGCCTTGGTCAAGTGGGTTCCCAAGACCACATCAAGTTCTACTTCATCAAGTACAACTACAACTCCAAGGGTTCCCATCAAGATGGTGTGGATCCAGAAGAAGAAGTACTAGAGAGTTCTTGAAGGTGACTCCGCAAACATACTTCACTCTTATCATTTTGGCAAGGACAAGTGAAAACAACTTCCATATCTTGCACTAGTTCAAGGAGTCACAAACCCTCTTGTTGGTAAGACAAGGGACAAGGTAACCTAATGTTTCATGGACATCATCTTGTGTATGCATCACTCTATGTTTATGGATATCCTTGTTTGTTCCTTGTGGGACTAACCCGTGTAGGTATTGAAAGTGCAACTCACTCCAAAGGGTTGCTCCAAATGATCAACAACAACAATGAGAATCTACATCTTCAACACCTACATGAAGTCATAATCGACAAAACCCAAGGTTAGTTCATCCCTCTTAGGGGGGATATCACATCTAGGGGAGCTTTACTCTAACCAATTGAGCTAAAGCAACTCTAATGGTGTGAACACAACAATGCTTTTTGTAAAAGTGGTAACCCCACTTGTGCTTAAACGATGAGTATGACCTATGATCAAATTTTCTCATTTGACTCAAAGTCAATATACTCATATATAGATGACCTAGTCATCGCCAAATTGCTTGATAGATACTAGAGTGTTTGTGCATGCTTTGTAACATATTTCATTTGCCATCTTATTGTGTGAGCATGTTGGTTGCATACTTTACCCATTCGAGGACATCCATTTGTTGCTTTGATTGTTTGGCCTTTTTCTCTTTTGCCAAATGGATGGACAAGAATGCCTAAGAACTCCCTCTAGCTATCTATGCTTTCCTCGTCTCAAACTCTATTCATGCTACATCACAAAGTTTGATCAAGTCAGATTTGAACCACTCTGTGTGAGGAGCACTCGGAGTTCCTGATTCGTCATAGACTTAAACCTCCAAAACCTCTTTGTGCATCTCGGTCTGACTGATTCATCCTTTTCGGTCCTACCGAGTCACTAAATTGATCTAGGGTTTTCAATCTCGATGCAACCGATTAGAGCCTCTCGGTCACACTGAGTTGCAGTAACTGCTTGCAGTTTGCATCTCGGTGCCACCGAGTCGTTCCACTCGGTCACACCGACAGGGTCAGGTTATATATACCGACAGGCCAAAATTTGGAAAATTTTCTGAACCTCCTCGCCCGCGCATAACCTACTCTGCCTCCTCGGGTCTCCAGATCGTCCTCTCGTCACCACCGACCTCCTGCCACTGGTCTCTGCCGCTGTCAACGGAAATCTTCACTGTCGTTACCGCCGTGCCAAGTTCATCGCCGAACTAGGGTACGAACTTGATCATTGTGCTAATCCCTAACTCCAATTCTTAGCACATTGCTTTGCCATGATCAGTGTCACAATTAAAATCATCCTGTCTAGCGAAAAAATCCCGTAGATTAGTTTTGATTTGAAAATTTAGGGTTAGGTCTCCGCCGAATTCATCTCGGACCGACCGAGTTGTAGAAATCGGTCTCACCGATTTTGGGTTAGGCCAGAGCACATGCGTTTTTGGTCTGACCGAAAATTGCAAATCGGTGTGACCGACTTCAATTCTCTGTGAAACCCTAGCAGTCTTGGTGCCACCGAACTGTGGCTCGGTCTGACCGAGTTCACTAGTTTTGGTTCCAAAACTGCTTCAGTATCACCGAGTTTACAAATCAGTAGATCCTAAATGCTTTCTGTGAAGAACTAAAACTAAGTTTTTAAGTCATCCTTTTTGCAAAATTCCTATACTTTGTGATGCTCATCTACTCTACCTCATCTATAATCTATTCACAGGGTATGCTGATAGTTTGCCTGCACGATGTCTGACCAAAGTGATAGCCAGAACAAGTCTGAGGAGCAGGTTCAACTGAGTGAGGGCACTAGTCCCTCCAGTTCATCTGATGATGGCAGCAGGAGCACACCAAGTAACTTGCTAAAGGCAGCCGCCAGAACAAGAAAGAAGAAGACCTCAGATTTAGAGGATGAGGATTATGTGGCTATTGAGGAAGAAGTCAGCTCCAAGAAAAAGGTGCTGAAAAATGAGTATGGCTCAGCTGCTACAGTCAAGCCAGGGATGCATAAGAAGGCGCCAGCAAAGAGAGTCCCCATGTCTAAGGCCAAAGCATCCACTGCTGAAACTTCCAAGCCATCTGAAGAGGCAGTTAGAGAAGGCAAGAAAACAAAGGAAAGGGTCAAGAAGACCACTGCCAGAGTAATTGGCAGATCATCAATTATGAGACATGATGATGAAGAGGAACAGGATGTTGCACCAGCACCCAAAGCTCAAAAGCTCATGGGAGATGTAATCAGATCAGGGGCTGCTCCATCTAAGCCCAAAGCTGCTCCGAAGACAGCTGCTCCAGCTCAGAAGCCAAAGAGAAGCACTAGAAACATTTCTGCTGAGGAAAAGAACAAGGCCCTAGTGCCTAAAGCTGCTGAAGAAGATGAAACTCAAGTGCTAAGGAAGCTGAAACCCAAGATCCCTGACCACAATGATGCACATCCAATTGCAGAAAACATGAAAATCAGGAAGGATGCAGGATTGAGACTGTGGAGAGAGTCTGATCCATATGCTATCACGAGAAGAACTGTTGTGGACTAGAGGTTTCACATTAAGGAACAAGAGGACTTCTATGAGACAGTGTTGCTTGACAAGAAACCCATTGTGTGTGATATGAGATGGTTAGACTGGGAGTACATCCAGAAGAATGAAGATCACTATCCTGGAGTGTATGACAGTTTTAAGGCATGTGGAGTTGATGAATTCGTTGCACAAAAGCTCACCAAGTGGAATGATGAGCTGATCATGCAGTTCTACTCCACTGCCCATTTCTATCCAGATGGGAAGATCGTTTGGATGTCTGAGGGTACCAAGTACCAGTCGTCTGTTGATGAATGGGATTAGTTAATCAATGCCCCAAAAGAAAGTGAGGATGACTTGGATGTATATGCTGAGAAGAAGAAATACCACAACACAATGTCCAACATGTACAAGGAGATCTCAGATGCTGCTTTGGATACACACAAGTCTGGATCTGTCCACTACTTGTTGTCTGGTCTGCCTACCATAAAATGGATTCTGAGGCACACACTGCTACCCAAGTCAGGTGATCACAAGATGATCAGAGGACATGCTATAAACTTGCTGCACATATTTGATGTCCCACAGAAGTTCAAGGTCATGAGTTTGATTCTTGAGACAATTAAGAGGACTGCTGCTGACCAGAAGAGAAGTTGTGGGTATGCCCCACAAATTCAGGAGCTCATTAACGCAAAGATGGGCACAGGCACATATCTTTTGGACAAGGAGCACCTGCCCATCTATCCTGAATTTGAAGACAACACTGTGGTGATGGATGAAAATGAACCATCTTCAGCTCAAGCACATGAGAAGAGAGATAAGGCAAAGGCAAAGAAAGCTGCAAAGATGCCAACTGTTGAAGAGGCATCTCAAGTGTTATTGAAATCCAAACAAGATCAACTTGGATATCTGATCCAATCCACCCTGAGGATTGAGAAGGGTTGGCCACCCTGACTAAGAACCAGGAGAGTTTGGAGAGGATCGTTGAGCAGAAGTTCTATGATCTGGATGTCAAGGTAACTGAGATCCAAACTGCAGTTGATTAGCTACATGAGGAAGCAGAGGAGAGGAAGGGCAAGTCTACTACTGATGCTTTCAAGCGAGTGCCATGAGGTCCAAGGTCTGCTGCAGTGCCTGTGACAGATACTCGAGCTTCAGTGTCAGCACCAGTAGCCACAGCTCCTGTGCCACCTCCACCACCCAGTCCATCTGCTCCAACTACTTCATCGGAAGCCTTCGTCCTTGGAGTTCTCTCTACACCACCTCCCGAAGATCAAGCCTGAGAGTCATTTAGCACTATGCATTTTTTAACTTTTTGGTAACTTGTTGCCAGAGGGGGAGAAAATGTATAGATCATAGGCTTCGAGAGAGAGTCTTGTTCTTTTTTATCTCTCTTGCTATTTTGGTTGAACTACTTTATTGTGTGCTTGTGTGAGCTACTTCTAAGATACTTGTTGATCATGTGTTTGATCATATGCTACCCTTAATGTTTGGTTGAATGATGCTATCTTTTATATCTCTTATATGATCATTCACTTGCTTGGTGATGAGTGCATGCTTTTAATCTCTATCATTTTGAGCGCTCCATCAAGATGTATGTGGCATGGAAGAGTAAGAGTAACTCATTATCCTAATCGATTGTGCATTTGCATTCAAAAGAAAATTTTAAATAATGCAAAAATTTAGGGGGAGCTCTTGCTTATCACATACTTCTCAAAGCGACGATGTATTTTCAATCCTATTTATCATTTATGGATGTACTATAGCACCACCTATCGGAACCATGCCAAAAATCTCCGTGTCTACATTGTGTTTGCTCCCTCCAAACTCTTCCCTTTACCTTCATATGCAATTGTTTTACATTCCGCTGCTATACTCTTAGAATTACATGTGTAGGTTGATTGCTTGACTTGTGCTTTGTTGCTAAAATCTGCCAAGAACTAAAATTGGGAAAAGGCTAGATTTTTATTTGGTCAAGTAGTCTAATCACCCCCCTTCTAGACATACTTTAGATCCTACAACGAACAATACTAAAACTAATAATACCTCCTTGGGACAGTATTTCGGCAGCTCCTCGCCAGCAGCTCCCTGGTGTGCGGTGTCTTCCCAGTGCGGAGGCAGTACTCCACCTCCTCCACCTAGCAGCGCTTGACGTACCAATCTACCTCTTGCTAGCGGACGCACGTGGCCGATCTTGCCATTTTGTTGGGTGCCCACCGGAGCTCCTCGTCGGTGGCACACTGGAGCTTACTGGCCCACCTCCACGCAGCGACGAGGCGCCCAACACCTATGACCTTCCTCGTGAAGTAGCCATCTTCGTACACCTCCTCGGCACAACGACACGCCCGCCCCCAAAGCTCCGCCGCCTCCTTGTGCAGGAGGCATCACAGGCTTCATAGGTCGCCTGGTACCTGTCTTCCTCCTCCGCCATCTCCTTCTTGAATGCCACTTGCCTGGCTTTCTCAGCCAGCTGCAGGGACTTCCACAGACAAAGATTGTACTGGCCCCAAAACC
>NC_041384.1:253284108-253323252 GCF_002162155.2 Triticum dicoccoides | reverse complement strand
CGGTGCAACCTCATCAGGCGGCGTGTAGGGGTCCTCGTCCCTACTAATCGAGTGAGCGTCCTCGGGGGGGGTGGCGACTCCTCGTCAGCGCATGGGCAGACCGGCGGTGCCATGGCAGAGATTTGAGAGAGAGAGCGAGAGAGAGAGAGGGCGAGCGAGGGGAGGATGTAGATGAGAATATAGGCGGGACAACGTGAGCAAGGTAGTATTTATTATCGGTCGGAATCTAGATCGACGGGGACAGTACACAAGCTGGTCGCCGAAATTTACGGTTATTGTAGTTTGAATTACACACGATTCCCGTAGCAAAATCTATGTGTGAACATAATAGCCAAAATCCGTGTGTGAACATAATAGCTGACAGTTTCCAATGCAGAACCATGTCTGATTAATGATCACCGCCACTCACCTACCGAACCTCGAGCCGCGAGATAGAGTGCCAATCGTGTGGGGGCCGGTTGTCTTGCCAGATCTTTACATTTTCTTTTTTGAACACCAGACATATTACTTAAATGTCTTCAAAAGGTCAAATGACCCCTGAAATTTTCCAAATTTTCACATGACAATTGTATTAGTGCATGTTAAACTTAGAAAAAAATTGAAGGCCGTAAGAGGAAGCTATCTCCCGTTCATCATCAAACATGCATTGTTCCCTCTCGGAACCATGAACCTTCTAGTGAGTTAGCTCCGGTTTGTGAGGGGTGTGTGTCCAAACTTTCGTCAAATAGGCCAATTTTTTTACCACATCATCTTGGTGGCATGACATTAAATCAAGCAAGGTTTCATGTTTTTCTGATTACTTTTGAATTTTTTGGAATTAAATGGCCATGGCACTCCATGCGTGTGTGCCCATGCCTTGAGAGCAACATGTTTGAAAATTCCTTCTTTACTGCACATGGAATTAACTCACACACAAGTACACAAAATATGATTTTTCAAACCGTTATCGGTAGGCGTTGCATGTAGATGTAGTTCAAATTTGAATTACGGTCATTAAATGGTTAGAAAATCACTTAAATGTCTTTAAAAGTTCAAATGACCCCTGAAATTTTCCAAATTTCCACAAGACAGTTGTATTAGTGCATGTTAAACATAGAAAAAAATTGAAGGTCGTAAGAGGAAGCTATCTCCCTTTCGTCATCAAACATGCATTGTTCCCTCTCGGAACCACGAACCTTCTAGTGAGTTGCTCCGGTTTGTGAGGGGTGTGTGTCCAAACTTTCGTCAAACATACCAATTTTTTTACCACATCATCTTGGTGGCATGACATTAAATCAAGCAAGGTTTCATGTTTTTCTGATAATTTTTTATTTTTTTGGAATTAAAATGCCATGGCACTCCATGCATGTGTGCCCATGCCTTGAGACTAATATGTTTGAAAATACCTTCTAATTTACTGCACATGGAATTAACTCACACACAAGTACACAAAAATATGATTTTTCAAACCGTTATGGCCAGGAGTTGCATGTAGATGTAGTTCAAATTTGAATTATGGTCATTAAATTGTTAGAAATCACTTGAATGTCTTTAAAATGTCAAATGACCCCTGAAATTTTCCAACTTTTCACAAGATAGTTGTATTAGTGCACGTTAAACGTAAAAAAAATTGAGACCGTAAGAGGAAGCTATCTCCCGTTCATCATCAAACATGCATTGTTCCCTCTCAGAACCACGAACCTTCGAGTGAGTCGCTCCGGTTTGTGAGGGGTGTGTGTCCAAACTTTCGTCAAACATGCCAATTTTTTTACCACATCATCTTGGTGGCATGACATTAAATGAACAAGATTTCATGTTTTTCTGATCAGTTTTAAATTTTTTGGAATTAAAATGCCACGGCACACCATGCATGTGTGCCCATGCCTTGAGACCAATATGTTTGAAAATTCCTTCTAATTTAGTGCACATGGAATTAACTGAACGAAATATGCCCTAGAGGAAATAACAAATTTGTTATTTATATTTCCTTATATCATGATAAATGTTTATTATTAATGCTAGAATTGTATTAACCGGAAACTTAGTACATGTGTGAATACATAGACAAACAGAGTGTCACTAGTATGCCTCTACTTGACTAGCTCGTTGATCAAATATGGTTAAGTTTCCTAGCCATGTACAAAGAGTAGTCATTTGATAAACGAGATCACATGTGGTTTAGTTTACTATTATTGCTTTCTCCATAACTTATAGATGTTCCTATGACTATGAGATCATGCATCTCCCGAATACCGGGGGAACACTTGGTGTGCTATCAAACATTACAACGTAACTGGGTGACTACAAAGATGCTCTACAGGTGTCTCCGATGGTGTTTGTTGAGTTGGCATAGATCGAGATTAGGATTTGTCACTCCGAGTATCGGAGAGGTATCTCTGGGCCCTTTCAGTAATGCACTTCACTATAATCCTTGCAAGCAATATAACTAATGAGTTAGTTACGGGATGATGCATTACGGAACGAGTAAAGAGACTTGCCAGTAACGAGATTGAACTAGGTATTGAGATACCGACAATCGAATCTCGGGCAAGTAATATACCGATAACAAAGGGAACAACACTACAAAAAAAGACACATCCGTGACATTTTGGGCCGAACGAAAAAAAATTATGTCATACATATGACACTTCTATGATGATAATTGTGACAAAACCCGTTATCATCATAGATGTGGTGGGCTCCTACTTCTATGACAAAAAATCATGACAGAAAATGGGCTTTTCGTCCTGGGCGGACCAGAGACGCAGTTGCATGACATTCTTTGGGCCGTCCATGACGGAAAAAACCATGGTAGAAGCGAGGGCGAGGAAAATTTCAGGGAGTTCCCGGTTATGGTGGGAGGTCGGGGGCCGAGCAATGCGCGTTTCTCTCATACACGTACGCGCGTATGTGCGAGGCGTTGGCTCTAACTTAACCCGAGAGAAGCGTTGGGATCTAACTGAACCCGAGCGATTGCACTGCAGGCTACGCGTTACTGAACCCGAGCGATCGATCGATGGCTGTTAACTGAACCTGATCGAGCGATTCCTTTGCTACTGCTGCTAACTGAAGCCGATCGATGCTGCCTCTGGATGAACAGTGAGCGTTGCGGGGGGTGGGGTGGATGAACAGTTCCCGGTGGGGGTGGATGAACAAGACCCCGTGGTGTTGCCTCTGGATGAACAGGACCCCGATCGATCAAGCCGGTTGGGGCTGGATAAATAGGACCCCATGGAGGGCTGGATGAACAGGACCACCCCGTGGAGGGCAGGATGAACAGTAGAGGGTGGAGGGCAGGATGAACAGTAGCCCATGGAGGGGTGGTTGAACAGGAGCCCGTGGAGAGGGCTGGTTGAACAATAGCCGGTGGAGTAGCGCGTGGTGGAGGCTGGATGAACAGGAGCCCGTGGATGGACAGTCGCAGGTGGAGGCTGGAGGAGGTCGACGGTGGATGAACAGTAGCTCGTGGAGGCTGGAGGGGGTCAACGGTGGAGATGAATAGTATCCTATGGAGTCCCGTTTTGCGGTACGTGATAACCCACAAGTATAGGGGATCAATTGTAGCCTCTTTCGATAACTAACAGTGTCGAACCCAACGAGGAGCTAAAGGTAGAACAAATATTCCCTCAAGTTCTATCGACCACCGATACAACTCTATGCACGCTTGACGTTCGCTTTACCTAGAACAAGTATGAAACTAGAAGTACTTTGTAGGTGTTTTTGGGTAAGCTTGCAAGAAACTAAAGAACACGAAAATAAAATCTAGGGGCTGTTTAGATAAAGACACAACTAAATTAGTTTTAGTAGAGAGCTTTTGTCAACAAGAAAGTTATTTGTCCCTAGGCAATCGATAACTAGACCGGTAATCACCATTGCAATTTTATTTGAGGGAGAGGCATAAGCTAACATACTTTCTCTACTTGGATCATATGCACTTATGATTGGAACTCTAGCCAGCATCCGCAACTACTAAAGATTCATTAAGGTAAAACCCAACCATAGCATTAAAGCATCAAGTCCCCTTTATCCCATACGCAAACAACCTACTTACTCGGGTCTGTGCTTCTGTCACTCACGCCACCCACCATAAGCAAACCATAAGAATATTGCAAAACCTACAGCGGGAATCCCTCACGCTTGCGCAACACGGAGAGCACCATAGGACAGCACCAATAATAAAACATACAACTCAAACCAATCACGATCATCAAATAGCCATTAGGGCAAAACAGATCTACTCAAATATCATAAGATAGCCATACATCATTGGGAAATAATATATAGCGTTGAGCACCATGTTTAGGTGGAGATTACAGCGGGTAAGAGAGAGGTTACACTGCTGCATAGAGGGGGAAGAGTTGGTGATGATGGCAGTGAAGTTGTTGGTGAAGATGACGGTGATGATGATGGCCCCGGCAGCGCTCCGGCGCCACCGGAAGCAAGGGGGAGAGGGCCCCCCTTCTTCTTCTTCTTCTTCCTTGACCTCCTCCCGAGATGGGAGAAGGATTTCCCCTCTGGTCCTTGGCCTCCAGGGCATGGGAGGGGCGAGAGCCTCTCCGAGATTGGATCTGTCTCTCTCTGGTTCTGCATTCTCTCTTGGCTCTGTTTCACCATTTCGTGTATATATGGAGATCCGTAACTCCGATTGGCCTGAAACCTTCGCCATGATTTTTTTTTGAATATTAGCTTTCTTGCGGCAAAATAATAGCTTCAACCGCCTTACGATGGGCTCACGAAGGTAGGAGTGCGCCCTAAGGGGGGGCCCTACCTCGTGACCACCTCAGGCACTGGTTCGCGTTGATTTTCCTTCCGAATTTTCCATATTTTCCAAAAATTAGCTCCGTCCATTTTTATCCTGTTTGGACTCCATTTGACATGGATATTCTGCGAAACCAAAAACATGCAACAGACAGGAACTGACACTGGGCACTGGATCAATATGTTAGTCCCAAAAATAATATAAAAAGTTGCCAAAAAGTATATGAAAGTTGAATAATATTGGCATGGAACAATCAAAAATTATAGATACGACGGAGATGTATCAGCATCCCCAAGCTTAATTCCTGCTCGTCCTCGAGTGGGTAAATGATAAGAAAGATAATTTTTGATGTGGAATGCTACCTAGCATAATCTTGATCATATGTCTAATCATGGCATGAATATTAAGACACGAGTGATTCAAAGCAATAATCTATCCTTTGACATAAAGACAGTAATATTTCAAGCATACCAACCAAACAATTATGTCTTATTGAAATAACATAGCCAAAGAAAGCTCATCCCTACAAAATCATATAGTCTGGCTATGCTCCATCTTCATCACACAAAGCATTCACATCATGCACAACCCCGATGACAAGCCAAGCAATTGTTTCATACTTTTGACGTTCTCAAACCTTTTCAACTTTCACGCAATACATGAGCATGAGCCATGGACATAGCACTATAGGTGGAATAGAATATGATGATAGGGGTTATGTGGAGAAGACAAAAAGTCTCACATCAACTAGGCGTATCAACGGGCTATGGAGATGACCATTAATAGATATCAATGTGAGGAATAGGGATTGCCATGCAACGGATGCACTAGAGCTATAAGTATATGAAAGCTCAAACTAAAACTAAGTGGGTGTGCATCCAACTTGCTTGCTCATGAAGACCTAGGGCATTTGAGGAATCCCATCGTTGGAATATACAAGCCAAGTTCTATAATGAAAATTCCCACTAGTATATGAAAGTGATAACTCAAGAGACTCTCTATATGAAGAACATGGTGCTACTTTGAAGCACAAGTGTGGTAAAAGGATAGTAAAATTGCCCCTTCTCTCTTTTTCTCTCATTTTTTTATTTTCTTTTATTTTCTCTTTTTATTTTTTTGTTGGGCTTCTTTGGCCTCTTTTTTTATTTGGGCTTCTTTGGCCTCTTTTTATTTTTTTTGTAAAGTCCGGAGTCTCATCCCGACTTGTGAGGGAATCATAGTCTCCATCATCCTTTGCTCACTGGGGCAATGCTCTAATAATGATGATCATCACACTTTTATTTACTTACAACTCAATATTACAACTCGATATCTAGAACAAAGATATGACTCTATATGAATGCCTCCGGCGGTGTACCGGGATGTGCAATGATCTAGCGTAGCAATGACATCAAAAAATGGACAAGCCATGAAAACATCATGCTAGCTATCTTACGATCATGCAAAGCAATATGAAAATAAATGCTCAAGTCATGTATATGATGATGATGAAATTTGCATGGCAATATACTCGGAATGGCTATGGAAATGCCATGATAGGTAGGAATGGTGGCTGTTTTGAGGAAGATATAATGAGGTTTATGTGTGACAGAGTGTATCATATCATAGGGTTTGGATGCACCGGTGAAGTTTTCACCAACTCTCGAGGTGAGAAAGGGCAATGCACGGTACCGAAGAGGCTAGCAATGATGGAAGGGTGAGAGTGCGTATAATCCATGGACTCAACATTAGTCATAAAGAACTCACATACTTATTGCAAAAATCTATTAGTCATCGAAACAAAGTACTACGCGCATGCTCCTAGGTGGATAGATTGGTAGGAAAATACCATCGCTCGTCCCCGACCGCCACTCATAAGGAAGACAATCAATAAACACCTCATGCTCCGACTTCGTTACATAACGGTTCACCATACGTGCATGCTACGGGACTTGCAAACCTTAACACAAGTATTTCTCAATTTCACAATTACTCAACTAGCACGACTCTAATATCACCGCCTTTATATCGCAAAACTACTGCAAGGAATCAAACATATCATATTCAACGATCTACAAGTTTATGTAGGATTTTATGACTAACCATGTGAATGACCAGTTCCTGTCATCTCTCTCGATAGATATAAGTGAAGCAAGAGAGTTTAATCCTTTCTACAAAAGATGTGCCCGTGCTCTAACAAATATAAGTGAAGCAAAAGAGCATTCTACAAATGGCGGTTGTCTAAGTGAAGAGAAACAGGCAATCCAAACTTCAAATGATATAAGTGAAGCACATGAAGCATTTTACAAAGCCATACTCAAAAGTTATAAGTGAAGTGCAAAGAGCATTCTATAAATCAACCAAGGACCATCTCATACCAGATGGTGCATAAAAGAAAAATAAAAACCTAAATGCAAAAGACGCTCCAAGATTGCACATATCGCATGCATGAAACAAATCCTGAAAACATACCGATATTTGTTGAAGAAAGAGGGGATGCCTCCCCAGCATCCCCAAGCTTAGACACTTGAGTCTCCTTGAATATTTACTTGGGGTGCCTCGGGCATCCCCAAGCTTGAGCTCTTGCCTCTCTTCCTTCTTCTCACATCGAAACCTTCTCAATCATCGAACACTTCATCCACACAAAACTTCAACAAAAAACTCGGTAAGATCCGTTAGTATAATAAAGCAAATCACTACTCTAAGTACTGTTGAAAACCAATTCATATTTTGTTTTTGCATTGTGTCTACTGTAATATAACTTTTTCATGGCTTAATCCACTGATATAAATTGATACTTTCATCAGAACAAGCAAACTATGCATCAAAAACAGAATCTGTCTAAAACAGAACAGTCTGTAGTAATCTGAACATTCACCATACTTCTGGTACTTGAACAATTCTGCCAAAATTAGGAAAAATAAACAATTTGTATAGAAATACAGTGCAAAAAGAATCAGAACAATTTGACGTTCCATCTAACAATGTAAAATTGCGCACTACAGACAAAGTTTCTGTCCTGCACCGTACAAACTATCAAGCAAATATAAACATCCTAAAGGCAAACCTTGGCACATTATTTTTATAATACAATGGAATTGTACAAGGGGATAATTATTTTTAGTGAAAAGTTTATGTAATCAAGATTAACAAAGTTTTCGTGAGCATGAACAAAGTTCAAGGCTAGCTCCCACTTCAACAATGCTTGTCTTTCTCACTTTCGCTTTCCTTTTTGAAAAAGCCTTGGGTTCCCCTCTTTATTTTTGTTGTTTTTAAACTATATAAAAGCACTCAACAGAAATAAATGACTCTCTAAAACTTCTGCTTTGTCTCCCTGGCAGCGCTTTGTTTAAAGCCATTAAGCTAGGCATATAGTGCTCAAGTAGTGAATCCACCCGGATCCCAAGGTATATCAAAGCCAATTTTAATTAACAATGATTTGTAATTTAGTAGTGAGCACAAAGCAACATATATCATGTAATGACGAAGTATAACTCTCTTCCTATGCATCGGCATGTCGTAACAGAACAATTCATGCACACAAAGTAAAGGCCAATGCATAGTATAAACAGTTTCTTGCAATTTTATCGTGTTGGAGACATAGAGAGGTGGAGATATAGTTCCTCTCTCATAATAATAGCAAGTAGGAGCAGCAAGCACATGCATATTATATCTATCAAAATCATCATGTGCAACGGTAAAAGGCAACCCTTCAATGTAATCCTTAATAAGTGTAAACTTCTCCGATATAGTGTAATTTGGAGAATTCAAAAAGATAATAGGACTATCATGTGTGGGTGCAATAGCAACAATTTCATGTTTAACATAAGGAACTATAGCAATTTCATCTCCATAAGCATAATTCATATTGGCATCTTGGCCACAAGTATAGCAAGCATCATCAAAAAGGGATATTTCAAAAGAACCATAGGGATCATAACAGTCATCATAGCAATCATCCTCCGGTAAGCACGAAGGGGAATTAAACAATGTATGAGTTGAAGAGTTACTATCATTAGAAGGTGGGCATGGGTGATAAATCCGCTCTTCCTCCTTTTGTTCTTCGCTCTCCTCATCATCTTTTTCATCCAATGAGCTCACAGTTTCATCAATTTCTTCTTCCATAGATTCCTACAAAATATTAGTCTCTTCTTGGGCAGCGGAGACTTTCTTAATAAGTGCATTAATTTCATAATTGTATTCATAATTCTCATAGCAATATTTGAGGATAGCTAAATTTTCAGATCTATAACAAGCATCATCAATATCATCAAACTCTTTAAACATAGATTCAATTTCATAAGCACCCATAAAAGCAACAAATTCTTCTATTTGTTCCACATCATAGTAATCATATATACCTCTAGCATAAGAAGCCAAGGTTTCATTATCATTAAATTTGCATGAAAAGGGGAGGTGTGGAGAATTCATCCTAGAGAAACAAGTATAATCATATTTCGAGCATAGTTGTCTAGCATACCACTTCAATATATAAATTTGATCCCATAATAGTTTCCCTTTTTGTGTCAAGCGATAATCCCTAAAGTATTCACGTTGATCCAATGTTACTCCCATTACCAAATTGAATGAGGTTTTCTCAGGATTATCAAAGTGGTACATAATATTTTTCACATATTGAGCATTGAAGGTTTTATGAGGTTCCTCATCTCCATGAGTAGCAAGTACACCTAATTTTTTGGTATTTCGTGTTCCATATCCATAACTAAAGATAAAGAACAACTAAGAACATAAAATAAAAATTACTTAGTGATAAAGCAAACGAGCACACACGAGAATATTCACCCCACGCTATTGCTCCCCGGCAACGGCGCCAGAAAAAGGTCTTGCTAACCCACAAGTATAGGGGATCAATTGTAGCCTCTTTCGATAAGTAAGAGTGTCGAACCCAACGAGGAGCTAAAGGTAGAACAAATATTCCCTCAAGTTCTATCGACCACCGATACAACTCTACGCACGCTTGACGTTCGCTGTACCTAGAACAAGTATGAAACTAGAAGTACTTTGTAGGTGTTTTTGGGTAAGCTTGCAAGAAAGTAAAGAACACGAAATTAAAAGCTAGGGGCTGTTTAGATAAAGACACAACTAAATTAATTTTAGTAGAGAGCTTTTGTCAACAAGAAAGTTATTTGTCCCTAGGCAATCGATAACTATACCGGTAATCACTATTGAATTTTATTTGAGCGAGAGGCATAAGCTAACATACTTTCTCTACTTGGATCATATGCACTTATGATTGGAACTCTAGCAAGCATCTGCAACTACTAAAGATTCATTAAGGTAAAACCCAACCATAGCATTAAAGCATCAAGTCCCCTTTATCCCATACACAAACAATCTACTTACTCGGGTCTGTGCTTCTGTCACTCGCGCCACCCACCATAGGCAAATCATAAGCATATTGCAAACCCTACAGCAGGATCCCTCACACTTGCGCGACACGGAGAGCACCATAGGACAGCACCAATAATAAAACATACAACTCAAACCAATCACGATCATCAAATAGCCATTAGGACAAAACAAATCTACTCAAACATCATAGGATAGCCATACATCATTGGGAAATAATATATAGCGTTGAGCACCATGTTTAGGTAGAGATTACAGAGGCTAAGAGAGAGGTTACACCGCTGCATAGAGGGGGGAAGAGTTGGTGATGATGGCGGTGAAGTTCTTGGTGAAGATGACGGTGATGATGATGGCCCCGGCAGCGCTCCGGCGCCACCGGAAGCAAGGGGAGAGGGCCCCCTTCTTCTTCTTCCTTGACCTCCTCCCTAGATGGGAGAAGGGTTTCCCCTATGGTCCTTGGCCTCCATGGCATGGAGGGGCGAGAGCCCCTCCGAGATTGGATCTGTCTCTCTGTCTCTCTCTGGTTCTGCGTTCTCTCCTGGCTCTGTTTCACCGTTTCGTGTATATATGGAGATCGTAACTCCGATTGGCCTGAAACCTTCGCCGTGATTTTTCTTCCGAATATTAGCTTTCTTGCGGCAAAGAAGAATGTCAACCACCTTACGGTGGGCTCACGAGGGTAGGGGCGTGCCCTATGGGGGGCGCCCCCTGCCTCATGACCACCTCGGGGCACTGGTTCGCGTTGATTTTCCTTTTGAATTTTCCATATTTTCCAAAAATAAGCTCTGTCCATTTTTATCCCGTTTGGACTCCGTTTGATATGGATATTCTGCGAAACCAAAAACATGCAACAGACAGGAACTGGCACTGGGCACTGGATCAATATGTTAGTCCAAAAATAATATAAAAAGTTGCCAAAAAGTATATGAAAGTTGAATAATATTGGCATGGAACAATCAAAAATTATAGATACGATGGAGACGTATCAGTACAACACACCCCTCCCGATGAACAAGACCCCCGTTTCGACCGTAGCGCTCCAACACAAGTCCGTTTCGTCCGTTTTGCGGTACGCCACACCCCTCCCGATCAAAAGGACCCCCGTTTCAACCGTAGGAGGTCCGTTTCCTCCGTTTTGCGGTAACCAGACCCCTCCCAATGAATAGGATCCCGTTTCGAACGTGGCCGATCGAATACAGGGCCGTTTCCTGCGCTTTGCGGTACGCCAGGCCTCGTTTCCATCGCCTGTTCCGTCCAAGCCCTCCCGATGAACATGACCACGCATTCCGTTCCGACCCAGCCGGTTGGCTCCCATGCGTTCCGTTGCCTCCCCATGAACACGACGCATTTCGTTGCCTCCCCATGAACACGACGCATTCCATTGCCTCCCCATGAACACGACGACGATGCTGTTTCTCCGTTCCGACCCAGCCATGTACACGAGCCCTGGCCGTACGTATGTGCGAGTAGGCGTTTGAGACCCCTCCCGTATGTACACATACGTGGCCGTATTTTCTTTCTTGCACCCTGGCCGTTGTACGTACGTGTACAAGCTACGTGCGCGCCTCTACTACGACACGTGCACGCCTCTACTACGACATGTGCGCGCCTCTACATCGACCAGTATGTACGTACATGTTCACGACCAGAATGACAATGCTACGTACGCTTCGACCAGGTGGGTCCCGACTGTCAGGCACTTCCTTGCCTGCGAAGATGTAGCTGGTGGGTCCCAGCAGTCAGGGGCGAATCAATTTTTTTCCCAGACGCAATTCCTTGCGTGCGAAGATGTAGCTCGTGGGTCCCAGCAGTCAGGGGGAAATATTTTTTTCGCGAAATACAGTGGCCCATCCGGTGGGTCCCAGTTGTCACGTGGAGGAATCATTATTTTCCGCGTAATAAGGAGGCACTTCCTTGCCGCGGCCGTGGACCCAGCTGTCAGCCTCTCCACATACAGTCCACGTCCGATGGAAGTCGTTCCTTGACCACGTTGACCACGCGCGCCGAGAGCACCAGGGCGGTGGATGACGGCAAGGCCTAGGAAGGGGACGACACAGAGGCAGGGAAGACTCGGTAGTTGTTTCCCACGTGGAGGGGAGTACGACTGTACGAGGGTTTACTGGTTCGTCCGCCGTCGCCGGATAATAACAGCAGGTGTGGGTTAGTAGACGGATGGCTAGGCCAGCGATGGGAGTATGGTCGGGCGGTGAGGCCTGCGCGGAAGCATAGCCGACCGCGAGGAGGAGGGAGCAGCCAGTACCGCCGGCGCTTGTTTGAGCGGCTGGAGCAGGAAGAGCAGAGATTGAAGAAGCACGATGGCCGTTGGATCGACATCCAACAGTCAGTGCTTGTGCATCAACCTTTTTTTAGGAAAGCCTCAAATCTGTGGAAAATAGCATACAGCCCATCTGCCATTATTTCTAATAATTTACAGCCCATTTGCTAATTCTTAAGGTTTTTTTGGAGCCCATATTCTTTTTGTTAGCATTACAGCCCATATTGTGGCAACGATTAAAAAATTATTCAAAATTTTGCATATTTCGGTGAGGTCCGAACTGTTTTTAATCCCGAAATTTTGACTCACATTCAAACTGATTTTAAAAATAAATATATATCAATATAAAATCCAACAAATTCTCCATGCATAAAAATTAATGTAATTTAAAATCTTGAAATGAAAAAAAAGATATTTGAAACTAATTGCCGGTTTGATGTGTTTTAGAAATGTACAGCCCATTTCTCATTACTGATGGGCCATTTTCTCGGCCAGCCGAATGAAAGCTCTCCTCGTCTTGAAAGATTTGCAGCTCAACAGGACTGACAAAGCGACTTACTTGGCAAATCATAAAAAACTGTGCTGTGGCCGTGGACCCAGCTGTCAGCCTCTCCACGTATAGTACTCTTCCGATGGAAGTTATTCCTTGACCACGTTGACGACGCCGCGTGGAGAGCACCACGGCGGTGGACGACGGCGAGGCCTAGGAAGGGGACGACGTGGCAGTGGAAGCCCGCGCGGAGAGGACTACGAGGGTTCACTAGTTCGGCTGCGGTGTGAGGCTGCCGTCGCCGCAGGGCCTGGCCAGCGGTGGGAATAGTAGGGGGCGGTGAGGCCTCTGCGGCAGCACAGCCGGCCACGGGAGGCAGGAGCATGCGGCACGACCGGCGCTGCTTTCGGCGGCTGGAGCAAGAAGATGAGAGGTTGAAGAAGCACTACGGCCGTTGGATGGACATGTTACGGTCACTAGAGCTAGAATCGTTCATATTGACTAAGTTGACAAAGCCCTTCGTCCCCGTCAACTTAGTAGGCCCACAAGTCAGCCTCCCAGCAAGGTGGGTCCCAGCTAGCCGGGGGAGTATTCATTTTTTTGTGCGTAATAAGGAGGCACTTCCAGTGGGTCCGAGCTGATAGCGGGGGGAACGTTTTTTTCGCGAAATACGGTGGCCCGTCCGGTGGGTCCCAGAAGTCAGGGGGAAACAAATTTTTTTCACAAAATACTGGTGGCCCGTCCGGTGGGTCCCTGCTGTCAGGTGGAGGAATCATTATCTTCCACGTAATAAGGAGGCACTTCCTTGCTACCGCCGTGGACCCAGCTTTTAGCCTCTCCACGTACAGTCCATGTCCGATGGAAGTCGTTCCTTGGCCACGTTGACCACGCCGCACCGAGAGCACCAGGGCGGTGGACGACAGGGAGGCCTAGGAAGGGGACGACGCGGAGTCGGTGAAGACGCGGCAGTGGATGCCCACACGGAGAGGAGTATGAGGGTTCACTCGTTTGAGTGCGGTGTGAGGCTGCCGTCGCCACAGGGCCTGGCCAGCGGTGGGAATAGTAGGGGGCGGTGAGGCTTCCACGACAGCACAGCCGGCCACGGGAGGCAGGAGCAGGCGTCACGACCGGCGCTGCTTTGGGCGGCTGGAGCAAGAAGACCAGAGGTTGAAGAAGCACTACGTCCATTGGATGGACATCGTACGATCACTGCAGCTAGAATCGTTTATATTGACTAAGTTGACAAAGCCCTTAGTACGTCAACTTACTAGGCCCACATGTCAGCTTCTGAAACGGTGCGCCCCATATGTCAGGGGGAGGAATCATTTTTTGGGCGGGTGAAGCTAGAATATCCGAGATTAAAGAAGAAGCACGTCATCCGTTGGATGGACATCCAACGGCCACTGCTGCTAGAACCGTGTGTTGACTATAAGTTGACAAAGCCTTGCATACGCGTCAACTCTGTTTTTTTAGGGGACACGTCAACTTAGTAAGGCCAGAAGTGTGTGGCAGAGAACTTATAGCCCATTTGAGATTTGTAAGAATGTGTAGCCCATTTTTGAATTCTAATGGAATTTACTACAGCCCATTTACAGTTTGTTAAAAGTACAGCCCATTTCAACCAACCGTTCAAAATAGAATTCAATAAAATTTCCCACATTTTGATGGGATCCGAAATATTTTTATCCCAAAATTTCTAGTCAGATTAAATACAATTTCAATATAAATTTATATTACGTAAAAATCCAACGAAACATTGCGCTCGCAACAATTAATGAAATAAAAATTTCAATATCCAAAAATAATATTTTATAAAGTAATCACGTGTTTGGTGCATTTTTTATAGTTACTGCCCAGTTTTTTAATTACATCCCATTTATTATTTGTTAAAGCCCATTTTCTTGTTAAGCCTAATGCATCCCTCCTAGGAAAGATTTGCAGCCCAGCGGGGCAGAGAATAATAACTTGACCTTGCCTGGGTATTCCTAAAAAAAAGTATAGCTGGGCTAGCCATTTTCAGCTTGAAAAAAATTAATATTTGGGCTAGATATCTGGCCTGGGCTAGCCGGGCCACAACCCGCCCAGTTAATACCTGCATCTATGTTTTCGTTGTTGTTCAGAGGAGAAAAATTAATATCTGGGCTAAACATCGAAAAACTCCACAGTCCTCACACCTCAAAAACACAAATACTGCTCGAGCTGCTTGGTCCCAGCTGTCGGCCGCTTCTTGTGCAATTCTCTCGTTTATTGACTACTACATAGGTTGACAATGGTGTGGGACCGTGATGTCAAGAAACCAGGGGGAAGCAAAATAAATTACTCCAGCGAGCGCTTCCACCTCTGCCTCGTTGTCTCCTGTGAAAACCCCTTTCCTCCCTTTTTTTCTGCTCGGGCAAGGACCAATGCATGCAGCACGTCCATGCGGTTATTAGGCAAGAAATAAAATTTCTTTGCATGCTATGAATGATGATGGCCTACATGGGTAGCTAATAAGGCATCCTCTTTACCGTGATTAAATGTTGTGTTTAGAAGAGAGAAATATTCTTCTTTTCCACCAATCTGCTTGCACCTAGGCCGTGATGCACCTTCTAATACGACTTATTCACCTAGACGGAGGGAGTATAGTTTTATGCATATATATATAATAAGGAGGCACTTGCGTATGTGAGGCTATGGACCTGGTGGGTCCCCATTGTCATCCTCTCCAAGTAAAGTCATCTCCTCGCCTGCGCGCGCTTTCCGCCCGAAACAGTCAGTGCTGCCCGCCCGCTTCCTGGTGCAGGCGATTGCTCCACCTTCAAACGACACAAGTGCCGTCCGTTCCTCCATCTGCCGCCAACATTAATGATACGCGGTTGCCGAGGCGGCTATACCGGCGCCACACGTCCGTCCCTCCGCCCGCCCACCATTGCTATATAAACTGTTGCGCCGGCCATAGCCGCAGTCATCCGCATCCGTTCCCTTTCTCCTGTCCACACCACTACTGCCCACCAGGGCTTCCTCGCGCTCCAGCGCTTTTCGGGATGGGCGGACGACGGACCACAAGGAGATGGCAGCCATTGCTGCCGACCGGCTGGCCGACAGGCAGCCGGAGGATGACGACGTCCCAGTGGAGAACATGGTAGTCGACGATCTGGCGCCAACCCCCTCCTCCGTGCCATCCTCGCCGGTGCATTGCACCATGACCATCGGCGAGGCCTGTGCCCAATATATGGACAGTGTGAGGCAGATGCGTCAGGAGCAGTTCCGGGAGGCGCAGGCCGGTGCCGCCTACAACCACCATCTCCTCCAGGAGCACCTGCAGGCGGAGGAGCAGATCACCGCGGAGCGGGCGGAGCAGGAGGCGCTGCGCGACTCGTACCGCTCCACCCGCAAGGGACGCCTCGAGCGCTTACGTTACCGCATGCGGGTGGCGGAGGCTGCGGCCGCCTACAAAGAGGCTGGCAAAGAGGGCGATGAAGCGGACGAGGCGTGGTTTGGCGAGACCGAGGATGAGGCAGAGGACAATGCCAGCTCCGATGAGTCCCCGCTCCGCTGGCGTCGACGAGGCCCTGCTCCACCGAGGCCCCGCGGCACCAACAACAAGGCAGAGGACACCGCCGGCTCCGCCGAGGCCCTGCCCTGCCAATAACGAGGTAGAGGACATCGTCGGCTCAGCCGAGGCCCCACCCTGCCAGCAACATGGGGGAGGATTTCCACCGCTCCGCTGAGGCGCCGCCCGCCGGCAACGACACATAGGACATCGCCGGCTCCGCCGAGGCCCCACCCCGCTGCCAACGAGGCCGCGCCACACAGAAAACAAGGAAGAGTATAACACGGTAGGTCGCCGCCGCTCGGGTCCAAGTAAGGGCACCGCTGCTACCCTCCTGTTGAAGCCAAGCTAGGAGGGTTGACCATTGACGGCCGATTAGCTTCCTGGCGGCGACGTGGAGTCGAGGAGTTCTGCTGGAGAATAACGCTGCTTCTACTTAACTGCTGGTGCAGTTGGCTGACTGACACATGGGCCAAACTGGTCACATGTCAGTTACGCAACTGCACCTGCAGTTAAGTCACTGAAGCTTCTGTTTGGCTCAGCGGGACATAGGTGGGTAGCTTTGGTTAATTAATTATACCTCCAGCGCACCCTTTTTAGTTGAAGAATGTATGAAATGTAATGAAATCTGGCATGTTTATAAGAAATCTGACCGTGTATTAATGAATTTATTTCGATTAGTTTGAATTCCTGTATCACTGGCATTGGATGAACATGCAAAACAATATGTACTAGCATTATTCCCAGGGTGATCACCTCGTTTGCAGCAGTTTCACATGTACTCCCTCCGGTCCTTTCTAGTCTGCATACAAGTTTTGTCTGCAGTCAAAGTATCTCTACTTTGACCAATATTATACAAAAAAGTATGCACTTTCACAATGTGCGAAGTAAAAAGGAACAGAAGGAGTACAAAGAGTTTGAGCAGCTTTTTAGCGTTTCTGTACATTGCAATCAAACACACAGGCCTGGCAATTCATAGAGAACATTCAAAACAATCGATGATTATGCATCTCAGCGACTCACATGTCAGAGGCAATATTTACTTCACAACTAAAGAATAAAGAAAAAAATGATCGACGCTGCTGGCAGCAAGGGCGTCCCATTCGAAAATATCAAACACATGTCTTGCTAAAATCAATGAGCAAAATTTGACAAGGTTGTCCCATTCCAAAATATCAAATGCCTACGATTGTAGAATGGGCAGGGTTTGCCATCAGTTCGGACATTGACATGGCACCTCATGCTAAATAAACCAGCTGTTCTTTTTGTGCAGTTCCACCAAAATCAACCAAATTCGCGCGTAGCTTGTATGATTTCGCCCTTATATGTTGCAACGCCTTGAACTTATCGGCACCTCCTTTCTTGCGGTGGAAATGAATGATTCGATGTATTCATGAACATTTTGTGCAGTTCCCATTGAAATCAAGCTGAGCACCCCTGTTTGCGCAAATACAAAAAAGTGATTAGTATAGAGCAAACTGTACTATGAATTGACAGTTTCAACAGGCACATACATGGTCCATGTAGAGCACATTTTTAGAAAAATGGAACTCACCAGAAAGAATCCTAGAACAACATTGTACTCACGCATCACAGCAAAAAAATGGAGATTTTGTCAGTCCTTCTGAGCTGAAGTTAGTTTGGTCTTGTGGGGAGTAATGTAACCATCCTTCAACTGCTCCATCTAATGATAAGATAGACAGGGCTTCTTCATCCCGGCATAATCAGAACTAGTCACTTCACGTACTCCATATTCTTCTTCAGAGGAAGATGATCCTGTTGTGCAAAGACAAGAGGACTACTAAATGCTAGCATCACTATTTGCTCGAAAAAAAGGAAATGAAATATTTAAAACAGCACAGATGAAGCACTTCTCAAGGACAATACCACTTTTTCATGACAGAATCTAAACAGTAGCACAACACCAATAGAGATGACAAAGCTCAATCATATGGATGAAATCAGTGGGCGAGTACCAACCTTTGTCAGGAGGCTTATTGTGTAGAGCATACAAATGAAGCAATTCTTCGGAACCATCTGTTGCTATCTACGATGGTGGCCATGCTTACTATATACTCCTCGATTAGTTTAATGTTTCCAACATCTTCTTGTGTAGTTCCACTAAAATATATGGTATCTTCAAAGAAGACCCCTGTTTGCACAAGTAGAGATAATTACATATTACATTAAGAGTGGCATCAAATCTGTGGCAAAACAATTGCTCGTTCTAGTCATAGCAATAAATTAAGATGCAAAACTATATCATTACTTGTGTCATCACAGTTCCAGTGCTTCATTACAGCACCGGGAGTTGATTTTTGTTTTTCTTCCCCTTGTTCTTCTCCTTCATCACTTGGTTCAATAACAAACAAGCTTCGCCTTCAATGTAAGATTTGGCATGTCAATTAGGGAGCACAAGTATAGTACTAAACTTAATTTTCTGATGAAAGTGGCAAAATACAGGCCAGCAGTTGTGAAATATCCTTATCTTACCTCAATGGGATATTACGTGCACATATAGATTGGAAGTCTTGTCTCCATTTTTGCAATTCACTAAAATCAAGCAACATTATCGTACAAGTAGCCCAACATATGAATGCACACTGCAGAATCATGTGAAAGAAGGCTAGTACTGACCTCTCATGATGCAGAATTCAAACAACTCACAAGAAGAAGATCTAAACCAAATTCGCCTTAACGGATAGGAAGTAAGATCTCCTCTTGTGCAGTTCCACTAAGATAAAGCAATCAAGCAACATTGTCGGTGTGACATTTTGGTTGAACTGCACAAAACACTCTTAAAAGAAAAGTGTTTTGTGCAGTTCAACAAAAGGTCACAATGGCAACGAGGTGAAGCAGATAACCTTGTTTACACAGAGCTGCAAAGGAAATAATTAGTGGTCAATAACGGTGGATGACACAGAATCCAACAAAAAGAAGCATCTACCTTATCTAAATGGGAAAGAAAGCAAGACAGTAGCATTTCTCAAACGGTGGAATCGATTAATATTAACATAGAGATTATATTAACAATAAAATTCGTTAAACATGTAATTTTCTTTTAACTGTGGAATTGCATCAATTTTCCAGCGGCATTATTAGAGGGTGTTTCTTTACAGGGACATTTTGGTGTAGGGACTAAAAAAAACTCCATGTCAGTCCCATCTAAACCAAAGAGGGGGGACTTTTAGGGACTAAAAGTGGGCATTTGGGACTAAAGAAAGAAGACCCCGAGGGAGTCTTTTTGGGACTTTTTCCAACAGTTGCACCTTGTCTCTATTAGTTCATTACTAGGGGTAACATGGTCTTTTAGCATGTCATTTAATAACCTCTAGTCCATGTTTAGTCCCTGGAACCCAGCAGGTAGGGACTAGGGAGTTTTTAACCAAACAAGGCCTTAGATTAACAACTGCTAATGAGTTGCACGGGACAGTGGATGCACTAGCACCATGTGCATCTACCGATGTATTGTGGTCATGCACAGTCTGTTGCAACAAAGAACAAGCAACCAAGGAGCATATTTGTGTTGGTCCCAGTTTTGTTATCTTTAGACGCCTTTCCCTATGTGAGCGCAGCAAATCTAGTCCTGCTCAAACTCTACAGCCTTGGCCCTTCCTTTCCTTTTTGAACTAGTACTTTTGCCCTTCCTTTCCTCTTTGAACCACGTCCTAGATTTATGCGATACAACTTTCCCCACTACTTTCCCCCATTCCTTTCCTCTTTGAACCACGTCCTATATTAATGCTATACAACTTTCCCCCTTCATTTCCTCTTTGAACCACGTCCTAGATTCATGCTATATACAACTTTTCCCACTACTTTCCCCCACTCCTTTCCTCTTTGAACCACGTCCTAGATTCATGGTATACATGCAGCTAGAGCAATGCATGTGGAGTATGTAAATTATACCTTAAAGTTCTTGGGGCGTGGTTCAGTGGGCGATGGGACGGCGGCGAAGAAGAAGGGGTCGGAGGCCCTCCCACGCCACCGCTGGGTGGAAAGTGAACAGCTGCGCCGGTAGTCCCTCACCGACGGCGACAGCGTTAAGCCTCCTTCCCTTCCTGGCGAACGGATCCTGCCGGCTCTTTGAGCAACAGTGAGGGGAGAGAGAGGCCAATGAAGTCTTGTTTAGATCTGGAGAGGGCGAGAGAGTGTGAAGAGAGCAACTACAAACGTTGAGGCTCCAGCGGGAGAGGGCGAGAGAGTGTGAAGAGAGCAACTACAAGCGCTGAGGCTCCAGCGTGTATATACATACTGGAGAGAGAGTGTGAAGCGTGCAAACCCTAGAAATCATTTTGACCAGTCAAAGAATCCTCCTGGCACAAATTATGCTCAAGTGTAGTTATCGAACCTGAGACCTCAAGTTTGATGAGCGAACAGGCTAACCAGTTACACAACCCTCCCGTTATGTTCAACGAGAGGGAAATAACCTTTTATACATTCCTGCATTCATGTGACAAGCATGCCATGTTTTTTTTGTGTGTGGGAGTCATTGGGATTTCAATCATAATCGTGTCATGTGGCTTTGGTGGTAAGACTATCCATAGTGGTGCAGAAATAATGCAGCCTTAGTCACCTTACCTCTCTCCACGTAGTACGTTGGGTCCCACCAGTCAGAGGGTGAAACAAACAAATTAATAAGAAAAATTAAAAGCGCCAGCAGTGTATCTTACCTCACACATCTCGCTACTGCTTGGGAACACTGTCCAATTGATCCCTCTGTTCGCTCACGTACTATTTTAAGTGAATCCTTATTATAACATGCACACAAATTTTGGGCACTTGTATTCGACTTAAGTCAGTGTGCCACCGTATCTCGTATACTTACTACTCCCTCCATCTAGGTGTAATAAGTCACTTTAGAAGGTGCAGCGGGACCACGGTGCGTGCGTGCACGCGCGCACGCGCGCGCGCGTGTGTGTTTCTGTGTGTGTTTAACACCATGTGTGTGTTAGAGAGAGCGACAGATCGACCTACTCCTACAGAGAGATGTTGTGTAGTGTACGATTTTAGTCGCGAGAGTCGGTGCATCCTCTCGTTTCCGGGTGTGTCCGGTAGGGACATGCGGACAGCTGCCACGCCCGCTCCTGACCAGCCTGGCCCACCCAAAGCCCCTCCATCGCCCGCGCGCGCTTCCCGCCCGAAATGGTCAGCGCCGCTCCAAAGAATCGGTGCCGCATTCATGCCCGGGAAGAGCAGACGCAACCTCTCACTGGCGCAAGAGTGATGGTTGCTTCGTCCATCCAACTTACTGCTGGGTCTATGTGATTTGATGGCTCATTGGTCTTTATTACTGAGGTGGTAGGACTGCTGGATGTCCCACGCTTTCAGTGAAAGGAGGAGTACTACTACTACTAGATTACAATTTTCTCCATCCTTACAGCGAAGGCGTGCAAGAGCAGTGAAAACACGCATGCTCAGTGATTACATGGCCCACCTCACACTATCACCGTGTGACACCTAACTCTTTACTTAGTACTCCCTCCGTTCCTAAATATTACTAGATGAGTCCCCGCGCGTTGGCGCGGAACAACGGTATATCTCTCTGCGCAAAATTATTGATTCCATAGAACAAATAAAACTCTATAACCGCATGACAAATGTGGTAGCCAAACTAAATAAACTCCCATCATCATTTAGATCATCCCACGTAAGGAAAAAAGATCAGCCAACTCCTACTGCATAATGGGGTTATATTTTTCTTTTTGACATGTTAATGGGACTTAAAAGCTCACTTACATTCATGCTACCGGTGCATGCTTGCATGTAGACATGTTGATGTGATTTAAAACCCACTCACATGCACGTGGCATGGTATTTCTGCATGCTTGCATGTGGCTTAGTGCGGAGCCTCTCAACGTCAAGATCAGACGGCTATTATGGACTGATTTACTTCATCTAACGGCTACATCAATTTTGATGACGTGGCTCAAGGAGAGGATAGAGAATTCCTAGTAGTGGGGGCTAGCTATTACTAGTAGATATAAGTCTTTGTAGAGATTCCACTACATACGGAACAAAATGAATGAATCTACACTTAAAATGCATCTATATACATCTGCATGTGGTTCATGGTGAAATCTCTACAAAGGCTTATATTTAGGAACAGAGGAAGTATTAGTATAGTACGTACTATAATTTATCAGCGAGATAAATTTGTACAAAGCTATGAAGCTTCCAGCTTCTGTTACATGTATCTTGTGTCCAAGGTTGCCCGTTGCAACATTTCATCAAATACAAAGGAGACTAACATGCATGCTATTGCATCTCAATGATTGACAGATCATAGCAAATATGTACTCCCTCCGTTCCAAAATAAGTTTCTCAACTTTGTGCAAACTTTTGTACAAAGTTGTACTACTACTAAAGTTGACACTTATTTTGGAACAAAGGCAGCTAAAGAAAAAAATGATCCATGCAGTCCCTAGCCCTTGAACCATGAACCCTGACCAGGCTTCAATTTGCTGGCAGCGTTTGAGTTTCCTAATAAATGTAGTTTGCAACCTTTTGACCATCGGAGCATTTTGTGCAGTTTCACCAAAATCGAGATGAGCATCCATGTGGCAAAGAAATTGAACAAGTGTGATTAGAATAAGATTACTGGGACTAGTTGATGAGACATAAACTCATCACAAATACAGTACGTAGAAGCCAGTAGAGGTATGTGCGGGGCAAAGAAGTAGAGAAATATCCACATGGAGTGATGTGGGCAGCTGGAGCAGTGGTGCAAGCCGGCTGTAAAGGGAGTTGTACCTGAGGGACGTAGCTCGACCTTGAGGAGGGCGGCGGGAGGCGGCAACTTCCCACGTCACGGCAGTGAGCAAGGGACGAAGGCAACCTCACCGGCTTTGTGAGAGAGAACGGCGGGGACCCCTGATCGGGACGTGCCGACAGTGGGTTTTCGCCGTCGGCAACGGCCACCGCATCTACACTAAGCATCCACCCCTTCCCCAAGTAGACGTGATCCGTCGGGATGTTAGAGATGTGGCCACAGTCATTTTGTGTGAGGGAGTGTGAAGAGAGCAACCCCAGCAAACAACCGTGTAGGCTGGCCCATCCTGACTATGTATATAGTGGAGCGGTTTCCTTTTCTCTCCATATGAACCTATCATATTGCGTACGTGCCACTGAAGAAAAAAAACTTTATTTATAAATGACGCGGCACCTACTACTCGTTCTCCTATAACCTTGCGCTTGGCATCTCCAAAATATTAACATTGCGATTGGCTCTTCGCCTCTTCGGGAAGTCGAGCAATAATGCTAGTGCAGTATATATCGTTCTGGCTATATGAGACCGAATGAATTGCTACACGTCCACCACGTGGGCGAGGGTCGAGGGGCGAGGGAGAGTGCTACATACGGAGCAAAATGAGTGAATCTACACTCTAAAATACGTCTATATACATCAGTGTTTGGAGTATGTACTAGTAGTTCATATTGAAATCTACTAAAGGACATATATATATTCCAAACAATATGATATAATCTCTATAACCAAGGTAGTAGGGATGAGGAGTAAACGGAGGGAGTAGTAAATTTTTCTCGTCCCGCGAGCCACCGCGCGCATGGGCGAGGGAGCGGGCGTAAGGCGTAGTAAGCAAGCTTCACCTCATCCTGCGAGCCACCGCGCCCGTGGGCGAGGGAGACGACGTACTAAGCAAGCTTCTCCTTGTTCTGCGAGTTGACGGGACACATCAAAAGTACTCCAGTGTATAGAGCCTTGCCTCTAAGGTAGGCCCCACATGGTTTGCCTCTTTTTTTAACATAACATGTCAAGTCGCAATTTGTTTGTTCACCCATGGTAGACGATCCTCCCTCCACCAAGTGGACAACCAGTACACGTGCCAAATTACCACATGGGCTGCCTTTTTCGTACAGAAATGAGCTCCACCGTGTTCCCGCGTGGGTGTGGTTGGGAAAGAGATGGGAGTACGTGCGCCGTGCATGCACCTCTTCTCTTCGTGCACGTCCCCCACCTACGTGGGTGTGTGTGAGAGGTACAAACTGCGTTTGTGAGTGTTTTTTGTTTTGGGGTGGGGGTGGGGTGGGGGTTGATTTCATGAATTATTTGTGGGAATATGTGTCGATGACATCTCAAACAAAATTTTGCATGCAATATGTGTGAAATGGAGGCCTATCCATATCATACATAGAGGGTCTGGCAATCCACGAGAAGAGAGGGAGGGGTCATAGCTATCGATAGAGTCGAAGAGATGATCAAGTGGGTGGGTGCGAGATCGATGAAGAGAGCCATCGAAATTGTGTGTGTGTACAAGTCAAAGATATAGGGCGACTGGCCTACCGGAACGTTAGAGGACACACGTCAAGTTTGTGTGTGGCAGGGAGACATGACTAGAGCGCTCGATGTATCGGTGTGTGTGGGGGGGAGGGGGTGGTGGGAGGGGTAGGCAGAGACCTAACTATAGAGGTAGAACGACTCGTATATGTGTTGAGAAGGAGAGACCCAGCTATGTCTTGAGGGAGATCGGTCGACATCCATACATAACTGAAGGACGGGAAATATGATGGGAGAGAGAGAGGAGAGAGAGGGAGGGAGAGGGAGGGAGAGGAGTAGAGTGCTGGATGGGCGATGGAGTTGCTTCGCGAAGATGGAGGGAGAGGCCTACTAGACAAACTGAGGGTGGAACTGCAATGTTATCAATAAGAGTGGGGATGTGTTTCTGTGTGTGCATGTGCGTGATAGATCTATTGGGACGCACCCATGGACGATGAAGGGGAACCATGTGTTTGGTAAGCAAACCTAACTAGATCGGTAGATCAATTGTTGTTTGTCGGAGAAAGGGAGAGACACAACTAATGAGGTAGATTGATTGACGTGTGGGTAAAAACGAGTTATAAGGACCTAGCTAGCTATATGTACAGCGAGAGATCGGTCGGTGTACGTCCATTTGTTAGAGGCAAATAAGGCCCAGCGAGACGGATAGACAAAGAGAATGGAGCTACGAGGTGGTGCGAGAGGCCCAACTACTAGCTAGATAGGGGGGTGTGCGGTTGTGAGAGCGATGAAAAGAGGGGCGAGAGTTATAGGTGTGTCTGACCGTATGAGAGACACGAGGCAAGGACACATAAAGGAGGAGATTGAAGGTGTGTTTGTATGTTGTAGGCAGGCATCGTTGGAGAGGTTTATCGATCGGTGTGTGTCGGAAAGGAGTTGTGGAGACTCTGGGAGAACGACCTAAAGAAAAAAATGAATATGCCTGGTGGATAGACTGTCGAGGGAGGGGGAGGGCGAGGAGGGCGTGTGCATGCACGAGAGAAAGTTAGTGGTACCTACAAAGGTTAGAGGATTGTGTGGGTGTAAGAGACTAACAAAGATCATAATTTGATATGAAAGCGGATTCATATATTTGAATAGGAGATCATAGTGTTTTAAACATTGCATGCATGAATATAGTGGTGCTACACGTGCTGTGCACATGTTATACCATAATGTGATAATGCATGGCGTTTGCAACTCACAGCTAAATGCCGAACAATCTAAACCATACTATACATCAAACAATCTCACATTTTATTTGAATTTGTGATAATGTGTGGCATTTGTAGCTTAGAACTAAATATCAAACAATCTAAACAATACTATATATCAAACATTCTCACATTTTATTTGAATTTGTGGTAATGTGTGGTGTTTGCAACTCACATCTAAATACTTGTAGGCTTAGGGGGCGGGGCACCATACATAATGTGATAAACACATTATACATATGAGACATGGTTTAGATTATGAAGATCTAGCTAGAGCTAGAAATGTAATGTGATTTGAAATCAAAATAAAGTGTATTCAAAAAATCTAGTTCGAGTTCATATGGTACACATAGTTCATATGTAACTCGAGACTAATCATGTGGTGTGCTGTGAAGATAATACACAAACGATGGTTTAACTTGACAATAATGAAGATTGTAGATCTTATTAAAATAGAGAAACAAATTCAAATGCTTTGACTTCACAACAATCATTACTGTAGATCTTATTCAAATAGAGAAACGAATTCAAATTTAGTTCACATTGAAGCGGTAGTATATACATTTGGAATGCACAGAAACGTTCATTTGAGTAGTAGGTTGCATGCATTATACACATAGCGAAATATTTTGATTGAACATAACATGAATTCAAAGTTTTGAATGACATTTGTAGGGCGCATTGATTTGGTACAGTACACGTTAGGCTTGTCCGGAAATTTCAACCCGTGCCTTGTTAACCCGAAATATTTAAGATATATCTTTGCCTCGTTGTGCTCTGACAACTCCCTCCATCTCAACCCGCGCCTTGCTATTCCGAAATTACAACATGCGCGAAAACTCCCACCTCCTGTGAAATCCCGACACGCGAAATGCCCGTGGTACCCTTGAACCGAAAGAACCGCCTCAAATCGGTGGGGTACTTTCGTAACTTACCCCAAATTTCGGACAAGCGCGTCTCTAAGACATGGTTCCCCACTGCCATCCCATTTGCCCACCCATTCATACACTGAGGCCGCGAAAACCCGTGACGAAACCCCACACCCTACTCTGTCCACAACCTAGCCGGAGCCTCTTCCCCGACGACAACGTCCACAGCAACACCTCGACGTCCATCATCCACCGTACCGGATGAGGATCCGTCATCGATCTCATCGTCCCGCCGGTTCAGCCACCCCGTCCTCCACCTCCAAGGAGCTTCCCCGACGTTCCCCTCATCTTTCACGCCACCTCCATTCCTACACTGCCGTCTTCACCTACACCACCGGAAGAGCATCATCATCACCGTTTCCTCGGATGAAGCTGCGGCCTAATCGGCACCACCAAAGAGGTTGTACACTAATCGCCGCATTTTCTTCTTGATTCGATCTCACGGTCCTGAGCCGACACGGCGCGGCTCCATCCACGGCGGCATCGCCGGCCACTTCCTCCATGGCGTTGCTCCCTCGGCGGTGACGTCCACATCAGTAGGACCTGCTCCTGCTTTAGCTCTTGCTCGCGCTGCTGCTCTGCTCTTGTCTCGGTCCCCTGCCTGGTCTGCTCTTGCTATTGCTCTTGCTCGCGCTGCTGCTCTCGCTCTTGCTCTTGGTTGCGATGCTACTCCGATTTAGCTACACTTCACTCCGATGCCGCCGGGGTGAAGGAAGAACCAGCCATAGCGGGAAGGGGGGCTCGCCGGAGAGGTACCCCACTATCTATCTTAGGGTTCAGGAAGGGGGCGGTGGTCACCGACGGTGGCGGGGCATTGGCGGGGCGGTAGCATGGGGATCGCCAGAGAAAAAGCTCGGTATAGGGGGGCCTAGAGGTATGGCCAGGGCGGCGGCAGACCGGCGGTGGGGAGTGTTTTTGGGGCGTGCGGGGCGGTGCACCGCCGGCCGCGGGCGGCGGGGGGCTGCTGTTTGGCCGGCTCAGGGGGGTGGAGGTTGAAGATGAACCGCAGGCCCTTGATTTCGTATCCAACGGCTGCAAAATTGATTGACCAGAGATGAAAAAGTCAGTCGACCGACGTGTAGCCTCACCTTGCTAGTGCGTTCAGTTTCGACAACAAAATTCAGTTTCGACAGTTAAGTTCAGTTTCGACAGTTAAGTTCAGTTTTGACAGTTAAATTCAGTTTCGACAGTTAAGTTCAGAGATGAGCGGCTGATGTATTTTACATCTAGCACTTTGTGTTTATGTATTTTATGTCATGTATTAGATATGCTATTAGAATTCCACTCAGGTTAACATTGTTGGTTGTCTCTCTTATCCTGCTTCAGCCTCGGCGTCGTACAACTCACCGGGGCTGCTCCAATGACGAAACCCTCCATCACAGCGGCGCAGTACCTCGGGCTCCATCTCCAGACGTCTAAGATCTTCTTCCACTCCTCCGACAGCCAAGTCAGCCGGAGCATCCTCACCGGCCAACCCAATCACACTGAGATCGACATGGCATCGCCAAAGAGGTTGTACACTTGTTGCATCTCTTTCTTACTCTACATGTTATATATATATTGTCCACTGAGCACATGGATTTGTTCCTTTAGTGTCTCCTTGAAATAAAAAACGTAGGAATTTTAATTTTGACTTGTCCTCCTTTTCAAATTCCTATTCATGAAGCACAAGACTAAGAGATAGTAGCATAATAGCATTATAACCATACATTTTCTTGTGGTTTGACTTAATCTCACCATGCTTCTTTGCATCCTGTGATCTTCCAATTGTTGTGAATCAAACACCCAGATTGGCAGAAATCCTGTGTTTTCAAATTCTCTGTTTTGCACGTGCATTCCTATCCTATTCCTGTCTATTTCCTATCCCTGCATTGTTGGAATCCTCCAATTCAAACGAGCCCTTACAGAATTACTTCTCTTATAGATAGTTGCCAAAGAAAACCTTGTGTGGTTTGTCCCGCTCCTGCTGCGCTGTTGTCCACCCCAGCTTAGCTGCTCCAACGACAGAAGGGTCCAGCACAGCAGGGATCCGGCCTCCAGACTGTCTTTCGCCGCCTCAGATCTTCTTCCCCGCCGCTGGTAGCCATGAAAACTGCACTACCATCATCAACCGAGCAGATGACCTCGAGGACTACACGGGTCCGCAAGAGAGGTCGCACTCTTTCGTGTCTTCTTACGTTATGCATCGCTTAATATTACATGCTACTTTATCATCATGTTCACCGATTAGACTCTGAGTCAGCTCCAAACTAATGGTCAAACTTGAGTTTTTAAATGGTTGTGGGGTACATATCGGGGCCACTATCAATAGTATCTATCTACTATCTGGTTAATCTCCGGTGTCTACTATGAGTTTCATGTTGGGTGGGAAACAAATAGTAAAGAAGCCATTATCTGTATTTTTTAACTGAAGCTATTATCTGCCTACTATTATTGGTTTTGGGTCTATCCACAGGTTGCTACCATCACTCTAGATTTCTGCAGAGACTCCTTACATAATCTCACTATGTTTTATTCCTATGCATGACAGTTATTGTAAACAATGGAACTGAACATGTAGAGCAAAAGAGACGAGCCTTGCGTGGCAATAAAATTTCATGCAGACGTCGCTCCATGGCAGGCGCAAAGGCAGCCCCCTGCATGCATTTCGGATTGTAATCGAGAGGAAGATATCTGTTCTGAGGGGGATTCAGAAGGAGAAGACAACTCCTATTTACCCCCCTGAGGTCTTCCCTCTAACTTGGCATGCTGATGTTGGTTATATCATGCATATGGTGTCTTGCATTGCTTACTTTATACATCAAATATGTCATCTGCTTAGTTTAGAGATCCTTTGTGCGAATGCCATCTGTTTAGTTTATTCATCGTTTATGTGAATTATGCAACGCCATCTTGTTTAGCCAGGCATCATATATGTGAATTTTGCAATGCCATCCTGCTTAGTCAGTCATCTTATATGTAAATTATATCAAGCCATCCTTTTTTCGTTACATATTACATTTGTCAACAATGTTATTACATTCAACTACTCTTCGTGTGCAGCAGCCATTTGACACGGTGATGGCAAATTCTGGAGTGAAAACAAGGTCTTCAGAGCAGACTATGCTATCTGATGATGCGCATATCTCGCTGGTTATGGATAGCTCCTCAGAGGAGGATTCAGAGACAAATGACCAGTCCTATCCCCCCCCCCGAGGTGTATCCTCTAACTTGGCAGGGTTATGTTGCTCATATTGTGCGTATGGTGTCTCGCACTGCTATGTCATTTGATTAGTTTAGACATGCTTTGTGCGAATGCCACCTGTTCAGTGTCTAATTACCATATATGTGAATTATGCATTGCCATCTTGTTGCAAGACATTATATATGTGAATTATACAATGCTATCTTGTTGCAAAGGCATTATATATGTGAATTATGCAATGCCATGTTGTTTAGCTAATCATCATGTATGTGAATTATAGCATGCTATCATTTTTTTCTATTACGTGTTCCATTTGTCGACAATGTTTGTATATTCAACTACTCTTCCTGCATCAGCCATTTGAAGTGGTGATGGAAGTATCTGGAGTGAAAACAAGGTATTCAGAGCAGACGATGCTACCTGCTGAAGCAGACATCTTGCTGGTTACAGAGAGCTCCTCAGAGGAGGATTCAGAGACTGATGACCACTCCTATTTCCCCCTTGAGGTCTATGGTCAAACTTGGCAGGGATATATTACCCATGTCATGCATGTTGTCTTGCATTGCTTAGTTTTTACATCATATATGGATTGCCATCTGCTTACTTGCTTACTATATAAATCATATATTTGAATTATATCATGCCATCATGTTTACATATTACATACACATCATTTATCTGAATTATGGCATGGCAACCCATTTAATAAAGACATCATATAGTTATATCATCTCATCCTGTTTAGTGTTTACAGTCATCATATTTTGAATTATCGCATTCTATCCGTGAATGTATGTGAATTATGGCATCCCAACCTATTTAATAAACACATTATATAGTTATGTCATGTCATCCTGTTTACATAGTCTCATATTTTGAACTATGTCTTTCCATCTTTTTTAGTTAGCCATCATAATGTGAAATTGTGTCATGCTATCCTGTTTAGTTAGCCATCATATATGTGAAAATTGTGTCATGCTATCCTGTTTGGTTAGACAACATAAATATGAATTATTTCATGCCCTCTTTTATTCCCCACTATCCATTGCAGCTGTCTATCATACAATGTTTATACTTTCAATTACTTTTCCTGTTTATCAGCCATTTGAATTGGAGAGCGTGATGGCAGTATCTAAGGGAGTAACAACACGGTCTTCAGAAAAGATAGTGCTACCAGTTGATGCAGATATAACCACAATTGTACTTGCCCAAGGACCAGATCCACCACACATAACCCAGACTCTCGCAGATTGTACCCCTACCCAGTTGGACAGAGAACCAGCTACACCCCTTCTAACCCCAACCCCGGCAGATAGTAACCCAATTCCAGTTGACATAGCACCGTCTCCACCACAGAGCACCCAAACACGAGCAGTTAGTAAGGGAACTGCAGTGCCCAAAGCATGAGGACCACCACTCCGAATCCCAACTCAACGCTTAAAGGAGAAGAAGATTTGTTCTCAGGTCAGGTTTTGTAGCTATGGTTCATACTACTTTGCTCTTGCATGACTGTATTTACTCATACCAACTATTTTCAAATTTGAAGGATGGAATTGAAACTCCAATGGCGCAACAGGTATGTTTTAAATCTTTTTCTTTAACTGGTTTGCTGTTGTAACCTGCTTTATGTTGATTTCAGTTTCAATTAAATAAACAGTTATGTTCTCATGTCATGCACATTACAAGTGTTGTTATTGCTCTATAGTTACCCACACTTATATTATGTCTATTTTGCTTTGTCTTGAACAAATATTATTTGAACTGTGTCTCTATCTTGATTTGGCAACAAAAACTAGAATGATATAGACCATAAAGTGACCATGGTACATAGATATATGTTTGTTTCATGCTGTTATCCTGTCCACTTTACTACTGAACTCATTTACCAAAATGAGTTTCATATACAACATGGTAAACATGTGATGTGTCTGCTTGTTTCTCTTTTAGAATGCGAACAAAATATTGGAGAACAGTACCGCCAATGGTAAAGGAAGTAATGTAGATAAGGTTCAAGATAGTGAGACATCCCTGTTGGTCTCCAAGAAAGCTGATAAAAACTATCTTGACGATAGTGAGGGAACCCATAAGTCCTGTCTTGATGTAGTGTTTGAGTTACTGGCCACTACTGCTGGCACAAGCTCTTCGAACTCGCTGCCTGAATCAGTTCGTTTTCTTGAGTCTCAACTTCAAGTTCAAAGACATCGATCAGATGTGCTGCGATAGGAAGCTGAAGGACTGAGGAAGTCCCCGCAGAATTCAGATGCATATTTTCTGGTGCAACAGCAAGCGCTGGAGGATTTAAGCGCCAAACAAGAGAAAGTTAATAAGCTTGCTAAGCATCTTGCCAACATTATGGGTACCTAGGATATTGTTTCTTGAGATCTTCTGAAGTGGTTTCAGTTCTGGATTTGTTTTGCTGTGGCGTTTATTTGCGCTGGTCGCCAACTTTGACAACCAGTGTATATGATATGCTGCTTTGTTCCCTATATTTGCACTGGTGGCGAACTTTGATGCCCAGTGGATGTATTATGTGTAATAGCCGTGATAGCCTAGCGTTAGTTGCTTGCTTATTTATTTCCTTGTTGTCTTGTTTATTTATTTGCTTGTAGTCATTGCAGTTCTTTTTCCGCGGTTAGCTAGTGGCTGCAACAACCTATTTTTTAAAACTAGGCCACAATAACCATGGGCTAATATTTACTGTAGTGACACTGGGCCTCCTACTGGCCATAGAAACAGTGGACCTTCTACGCGTCGTAGAAACAATGGGCCTTCTACGGGCCATAGAAACAATGGGCCTTCTACGGGCCGTATTATCAATGGGCCTTATACGGGCCATATAATCGATTGGCCAAACATGGGCCAAATAGACCGCATAATGGCCGTAAACGGGCTAGAGTTGGAATCGTTCGTTCATGGGCCGACCATAACGAGCCATCGTTAATAGGCCGTATTTGATGACACTATGAAATCGGCCCAACGTATTAACGGACCACAAACGGGCTGACTGTAAGCACTGGCTGAATTTGGCCCACAAGCAGAAAATGACAGTAACGGGCCATAATTAAACGAATGCTGGAAATGAGCCCAAGAATAAATGGGCTCTGAGAAGGTCGAAAGATAACATGGGCTAGAAATGGCCCAACGGAATAACGGGCCGTTAATGGGTATAAAGTGATACACTATTCATTTCGGGCCAGTTTCACCACGGGCCGTTAAAGGGTGTAAAGTGATACACTGTTCATTACGGGCCAGTTTCACCACGGGCCGTTAGTAGGCCAAGAGTTACATAGGGCCTCATATGGGCCTAAAGACGTCATGGGCCATACATGGGCCAGAAGTGAAAACGAGCTGCATCATGTTGGATGGCCCAGATGACGCTACAGGGCCTAATTCGGATAGGGCGTAATGGGCCTTGGGTTAGCGGGTTGTAAATGGGCTATATTCGAATAGGTCGTTAACAGGCTTTCCATGGGCTGGCCCGCCAGCTTTTGACCAAGTCAAACGGGCTGGCCTTTTCGCAGGAATGGGCCTCTGTTGGGCCGTGCCACGTGTCGACGTATCATAGGTGCCTTCTGTCCAATGAGTGGTTGACATCTGTCCCAACGATGAGCCGACACGTGTTTCCTCCAGCCAATGATGATTTTACACGTGGAAAATCCCCATTGGTCAGGGCTGTTAACGGGTTATCCGATCCAAAAGCCGACCTGATAGCTTAACGGTGTTCCATTACGGTGGATGCCATGTGTCGGTCACCCTTGACAAAAGCACTTCTGTGACGCGCGATTTATCGTCATGGAAGTGGACACTTCCATGACGATAATTTTGGTAATGTCATGGAACACTTGTACGACAGTACATGTATGACTATCTTGATTCTGTCATAAATTTGTCATGGCTATACATGCATGACAGAAAATGCGACCTACTGTGACAAACACGTATCATCACGGAAGTGTATTTTTTTGTAGTGCAACATATATCGTTATGCGGTCTGACCGATAAAGATCTTCGTAGAATATGTGGGAGCCAATATAAACATCCAGGTTCCGCTATTGGTTATTGACCGGAGACGTGTCTCGCTCATGTCTACATAGTTCTCAAACCCGTAGGGTCCGCACCCTTAACATTCGGTGACGATCACTAAAAGAAATATGTCAACTAGTGACCTTCTGTCAGTGACCCTGGAAGAAATGGTCATAGATCTATGACCATTTCAAACCAATTGGTCAAAAGCTGTTCGGGGGGCTACAAACCCTAAACCATTGCGACCATTTTGCTCAGAAAGGTCGTAATTTCCTTACATGAAATGGTCATAAAGCAAACAGCGCTAGTCCGCTGCCTTATTTCTAGTTGTTAACGACCAATATAGATGGTTATAGCCATGTAAATTGTGGTGGGTTGCTATGACTAGGCGCCACCTCATCAGTTTTGCCAATGTGTCATGTCCATGTGGCAGTTTTTGCCCTAGGTTGTGAAGCAACCTATATTTCTGTCATTCCCAAAATTCCTAAAAAAATCTCATAAGTTCTTTGGGTCATATCTTCGTCAAATATGTAAAAAACTTCCTTTCCTAGTTGAAAAATAATTCAAAAATATTCATTTTCCTATTCTGTTCAGAACAACAGTTTGTGAAGGAAGTACCACTTTGGCATGTCCAAATAATATCCATTTTCTACAGTGCTTTCCTATGCCCAAATAACCATCCTCCACCAAATGCCAGCTCAATCCATTCATTATTTTGAGCCGAGCTTCAACATTCGTATTTATGTCCAGTGTGGTAGTTTGCAAAGCAAGTACCACCTAGACATTCGTATTTATGTCCAGTGTGGTAGTTTGCAAAGCAAGTACCACCTAGGCTCCTCCTTTTGAGATGAAAATTTGTGAAGACGGTCTTCTTACTAACTGATCATCCTCAGCCAAAACTCACGCCCATTAGCCATGTACATTTCCCGTACCGCTAATCAAACACTTGGCTGCTAATTCATGTTTGAGCATCGATCGGTCTCCTCGTGAGAATCTTATGTTGTAATTTTCTTCCTAGCACCTACCTGGGGAGTTCCCAACCCACTAGACATGCCTAGGCTGCCCAGAACACATGGCAACGCCACGGTCACGCGGCGGGCATGCGAGTTTACGCGCTCTAGAGTTGGGGGCCTCGACCACTGCCCAAACCTCGATGTATCGCCACCAAACCATGTATTTATGATTAAATAGGTACTTATGTAACTATAAATGATTTTTGGAAAAAAATAAATAGTAAACTATGAGGCAGCTGCAGTTCAAATTTGACCCGCTTCCTCTTGAATCGGCTGGAATTTGTCTTTTTCACCAGAGGTGGATCAAAACTTTTGACACCCAACCATTTTGTCAATTGTGCATTAAATATGGCCTAGTATTTTATAAAATTGATTTGGTCCAATTTTGCAACAAATATATGGTAGGTCCTTCACAAAAAAACTCATTTCGGGCACTCGAAAAATGGAAAATGAATTTTCCGTGCATAGAAAATGAAAACTTCCTTAGGAAACATTGTTTGCCATTCCAAGATGCACCCTTTTGCACAATATGAGATCATTTGAACAAACTATGCCATGAATGTGGCCATAAGATTGATCATTTGGCTTGAAAGCCATGAATCTTCACGCATGACAGCTCATTTCTGAGAACACTTTTTAAAAATAATTTCCGTATTACAAGTTTATTATTTTTCTTGGAAACTTGGTCACATACAATGACATAATGTGAAGGTTATCCAATTTTTTGATTTTTTTTAATGTTTGTGCCCGTTTCAAAATGCGGTCAAAACGGCGGGCTTGACCGTTCCTAGCTAGTGGTTGAATCTTGGAAAACTTTTGATGTTTCTCTTATTAAATAGATACTTATGTACCTCAAAATGATTTTTGGAAAAAATAAAGAGCAAACTATGAGGTGGCTGCAGTTCAAATTTGACCCGCTTCCAACTAAATCGGCGGAAATTTATCTTTTTCACCAGAGGTGGATCAAAACTTTTTACACCCAACCATTTGGTCAATTTTGCATTAAATATGGCCTAGTATTTTAGAAAAATGACTTGGTCCAATTTTGCAAGAATTATTTGGTAGGTCCTTCACAAAAAAACCTCATTTGGGGCACTCAGAAAATGGAAAATGAATTTTCCATGCACAAAAAATGAAAACTCTCTTATGCAACATTGTTTGCCATCCAAGATGCACCATTTTGCACAATATGAGATCATTTGAACAAACTATGCCATGAATGTGGCCATAAGATTGGTCATTTGGCTTGAAAGCCATGAATCTTCACGCATGATAGCTCATTTCTGAGAACACTTCTTAAAAATAATTGTCGTATTACAAGTTTATTATTTTTCCTAAAAATTTGGTCACATATGATGACACAATGCGAAGGTTTTCCAATTTTTTGATTTTTTTGCATTTTTATGCCTGTTTCAAAATGCGGTCAAAACGGCGGGCTTGACCGTTCCTAGCTAGTGGCTGAATCTTGGAAAACTTTTGATGTTTCTCTCATTAAATAGATACTTATGTACCTAGAAATGATTTTTGGAAAAAATAAAGAGCGAACTATGAGGCAGCTGCAGTTCAAATTTGACCCGCTTCCACCTGAATCGGCGGAAATTTATCTTTTTCACCAGAGGTGGATCAAAACTTTTGACGCCCAACCATTTGGTCAATTGTGCATCAAATATGGCCTAGTATTTTAGAAAAATGATTTGGTCCAATTTTGCAAGAATTATTTGGTAGGTCCTTCACAAAAAAAACCTCATTTGGGGCACTCAGAAAATTGAAAATGAATTTTCTGTGCACAGAAAATGAAAACTCCCTTAGGCAACATTGTTTGCCATTCCAAGATGCACCCTTTTGCACAATATGAGATCATTTGAACAAACTATGCCATGAATATTGTCGGATTTCAGGTTCCGGCAGACCCTTGAGGTTCGAACACTGGGGTGCGCGCGGAGATTTCGCCTTCTACCTACCTGCGCCCCACCGCCACGCTAAGATCTAAGATATGGAAAGAACAGCGCAAGAGACATGGAGTTCATATTGGTTCGGGCCACCGTTGTGGTGTAATACCCTACTCCAGTGTGTGGTGTGGTGGATTGCCTCTTGGGCTGATGATGATGAGCAATACAAGGAACAACAGCCTCGCGAGGGTCTGTTCTTGGCTGGGGCGATGAACTGCTGGGAGGAGTTCAATCACCCTTCTCTCTCTCTGTTTGTGTGATGCTACTCGATCCGATCCCAGCTTGTTTCTGGGTTGGCCGATTCTAGATCCCCCCTTCCCTGGGGGTGGCTAGTCCTATTTATAGGCAAAGGCCCTGGGCCTCTTCCCAAAAATTGAGCGGGAAGGGCGCCAACAATTGGCCATTTTGAAGGGGAACATCTGGTACACTTATCCTGACTAAAGTTGGTCCTCGCCTGCCAAAGGCTCTGGCGGTGACGCTGGCTTGGGCTCCACAATTACTTCCTCCCTGCCGTTGGGCTGGTCTTGGTCTCGTTGCACCGAAACGGGTGCCTTTGCTCGATGCTCTCGCCTGCGCTTGCTCCCTTTGCACCAAAGAGGTAAGGAGGACACTGCATGGGATGGCGCCCGCCTGGCACCCTTGGTCGTCATCGCTTGCGTCACGGGCACCTTGTGAGGTACCCCGCCTTGATCTCTCTGCCTCCTCGCGAGCCAGCCTGATGAGGCCGTGCCTGAGGAAGCTCCGTGTCGTCCGCCCCGCGAGGCTTGACCCCTCACGAGGGTCTTGGGTCTGTGTTGATGAAGATGGGCCGTGCTGGGCCCCTCCTCGAGCCACGCCGCAGGCCGCAGGCAGGAAAGTCTGGGGACCCCCGTTCCCAGAACACCGACAGTAGCCCCCGTGCCCAAGGCGCGCACGGACTTGGCCGTGCAGAGAGGCGAAAGGGCAAGAGCAAAGCGCTGCGGGCCCTAACAGCCTGCGGCCTTGGGCGCCACGTGGCGGTTGATTGGACATGAGCGCCTCCACTTCCCCATGGCGCCTCGGCAACTACACGGATTGGACAAGTCCCTGCATGCAAAGCGGGTCATGATTACCTGCGATCGTGGGGGCCGACGGTTGGCCCTCGCCGGCTATAAGTACGGATCGGTGCGCGCCCTTCCAGTTCATCCCCCCTTGCTTCTCCTTCTTCTTCATGGCCCCGTTGAGGAGGTTCTCGGCCGCAGAGAAGGGGAAGGCTCGCCAGGTTGAGCCTGCCTCTCCCCCGCCCAAGCGCGGCCAAGGGCGCCCTCGCAAACATCCTGTGGCCACCACAGCAGCTCCCCACGGCCGTGGAGACGATTTCCAGCACGGTGACGGGCGGATTGCTGTGGCCGGGGGGCGCGCTTCGGTCACGCGTTCCCCTAGGCCGCGCTTTCGCACTGCAGAGGTGCTGTCAGAGTTCGTTGTGTGGTCGGCGGAGCTGACTAGCACCCGGCTTCAACTTCCTCGCTTCCTCCTCGGCGAGCTCCCGGCCGGCGCCCAGGTCGGCCTCTGGCTTCAGGCAGACGGCTGCTGCAGCCGGGCCTCATGGGCTTCACTGGAAGTCTCTGCAGCCGGGAGCCTGGCCTTGACCCGCGGTTGGCAAATGTTTGCCCGCGCGCCTGGCCTGAGCCGTCGGTGCACCCTGCACTTCAAGTTTGACGCCGATGCCACCCTCTACGTGATGGTGTTTGGTGAAGATGGTCGCCGCGCAGGGTGCTGCCCTGAGGACGACGACCGTGGCCGGGAACCCAGCCCCGGCGATGATGGAGAGGACAGCGCTCGCGTGATTAGCGGCACTCAGGGTTCCCCAAGCTTCACTGGTTCTTCTTCAGGCGGCGACTCTTCTAGCGGTGGCAGCGGTCAGCCTCCACGCCGTCGTACCTGCTTGGGAGGTGGTAGCGTGTCTGCCCACCGTCGCGCCTCGGTGAAGCGTGAGAGGGAGTCTGCCTGAGCCCTGGAGGCAGCTCGAGTCTTCCCTACAGGCCGGTGTGAGGCGAGCTGCGCCTGATTTGTTCTTTCTTTTCCTTTTTCCTGCGTAACAAGACAGTAGCGTGGAGCCCCGCGGGGGTGTGTTTGGGTTATTGCTGTTAATCATCGCTTTGCTTCCGTTATCGTGCCTTCCGGCTACGTGCCCGCGCGTGGATAGTTCTCAGCC
>NC_041384.1:253266265-253283889 GCF_002162155.2 Triticum dicoccoides | reverse complement strand
CCCTATGTTCGTGTCGCGGTGCCCGTGGGGCATGGACTGGAGGGGTGCTCCTGTGATGGACCCAGGTCGCGAAACCCTTGAACAACTAGGATAGGAACACTCGCGAGGGCGCTCGGCTGCCCCCCTCGCGAGGCCTTGCATAAGAGAAATCGAGGCAGGAGAGTGAAAAGTCGAAGAACCACAAGCCAAAGACGGCAACAGCTTCAATAAAACTTCAAATGAGAATGAACAAGCCAACTGCGGAAAGCAAATGAAAAAGCCGCATCCGGCACCTAATCTAGTCTTCGACGTCTTCTTACCAGCGCGGACCTAAGTGTTGCGACTGGGCGTGGGAGCGAGCCCCAGGGCCTGAGGCCGGCGCTCCTGAGACTCCGGGGCGTGTACAGCCCCAACTCATTATTACGTGAGAGTGTCACGGGTGGCGAGCTTCATAGGCGTTGGCCTTCTTCACAGGCTCCGGGCCTTTCTTGGGGGAAGCAGGCTTCACGGGCATTTGCCCTCTTCACAGGCTCCGAGCCCTCTCCAAAACTCGACAGCTTCACAGGCATTCGCCTTCTTCACAGGCTCTGGGCCTTTTCCAAAACACGACAGCTTCACAGGCATTCGCCTTCTTCACAGGCTCTGGGCCTTTTCCAAAACACAACAGCTTCACATGCATTCACCTTCTTCAGAGGCTCTGGGCATTTTCCAAAACGTGACAGCTTCATAGGCATTCGCCTTCTTCACATGCTCTGGGCCTTTTTAGGGGTAGAACTTCCGGAGGTGCTGGATGTTCCATGCGTTCTGGACCGGCACCCCCTCCTGAGTCTCCAAGTGCGCGGAGCCGGGCCTAGAAACATGAACAACCTTGAACGGGCCCTCCCACATGGGAGAGAGCTTGTGCAGTCCCTCCCTGGAGAGAACCCGCCTGAGCATGAGGTCTCCTACCTCGAGAGTTCTGTGGCGGATGTTGCGGCAGTGATATCGTCACAGTGCTTGTTGGTACCTCGCCGCTCGCAGTGCGGCTTCTCGGCAACGTTCCTCCCCCAGCACGAGGTCCATCCCCTGCATGGCGTCCTGCTACGCCTCGTCGAACGCCATGACCCGCGCGGAGCGACATTTGACCTCGTGAGGGAGGATGACTTCGGCTCCGTAGACCAAGAAGAACGGGGTCTCTCCAGTCGGCTTGGTCGCGATTGTGCCGATGGACCACAACACGGACTGAAGCTCGTTGTACCAACCTCTGCCGCGGCCTCCAGCTTCTTCTTGAACGTCCTGGTCTTGAGGCCCCTCAGGACCTCTGCGTTGGCTCGCTCGGCCTGGCCGTTGCTTCGGGGGTGCGCCACCGAAGCGTAGCATATCTGCATTCCAAGGTTAGCACAGTATGTTTTGAAGAGGTTACTGGTGAACTGCGAACCGTTGTCTATGATGATGCGGTTCGGCACCCCGAACCGGCTCACGATGCCCCCGATGAACTTGACCGCGGAACCCTCGGGGATGGTGCGGACGGCCTCTACTTCAGCCCACTTGGTGAACTTGTCCACGGCGACGTAGAGGTAGCGGTAGCCCCCTGGCGCCCGAGGAAACGGGCCCAGGATGTCCAGCCCCCAGACTACGAATGGCCACGAAACGGGTATAGTCTACAGGCCTCCTGCCGACTGATGGATCTGCTTGGCGTGGAACTGGCAGGCCTCACAAGCTTTTACCAGCTCGATAGTGTCATTGAGTGCGGTGGGCCAATAAAACCCACTGCGGAACGCCTTGCCGACGAGGGTCCGTGATGATGAATGATGTCCACAGTCTCCGCCGTGTATATCTTCCAGCAGTTCCTTTCCTTGCTCTCTGGAGATGCAGCACAAGGATACATCATTTGGTCGCTTCCAGTAGAGCTCTCCATCCTTGATGCAGTATGCCGTGGCCTGCCGTGCCACACGCTCCGCTTCCTCCTCCTTCTCCGGCAGGGTCCCTTGTGTTAAGTAACTCCGAAGCTCCGTGATCCAGCACCCCTCCTAAGGTTCCATCGTCAGGAGCAGGCGTGCTCCTGAGGCCGGGCCACAGACCGGGGCTCCTGAGGCAGGTGGCTGGGGGAGCTCCTCCTGAGGCTGAGCCGTGTTTCACAATGACGGCAGGGCTAAGGGCTTGAAGAGCCGCTCCTCGAAGACGCCAGGCTCCTGAGGTAACCGCCTGGACGCCCGTTTGGCGATGTCGTCGGCCTCCTGATTGGTGCCATGGGGCACATGCTGCAACTCCAACCCCCAGAACTGCTTCTCCATCCTACGGACCTCCGCAAGGTAGGCTTCCATGTGCTCATCTTTCGGCTCGTACACCTTGTTGGAGAAATTGACAAGGAGCTGTCAATCCCCCTTGATGGTGAGGCGTTTCACCCCCAGGGCAGCTGCGGCCTTCAAGCCCGCTATTAAACCTTCATACTCCGCTATGTTGTTGGAGACCTTTTCACCTTGCTGGAAATAGAGCTGTACGGCATAGTAGAGCTTGTCCTAAGTGGGCGATATAAGCACCGCCCCAGCCCCAGCGCCATGCCTGGAGAATGCCCCATCGAAGTACATGACCCAGCCTTCTGGCGCCTCGCTTCCCGGGGAGAGGGACCGATCCTCGTCGGCCTTGAGGCCTGGTGCCTCCGTCCATTCTACCACAAAATCCGCTAATGCTGCTCCCTTGATGACTCTGGTCGTGCTGAATTCGAGCTGGAACGCTTGCAGTTCTATGTTCCACTCAGCGACCCTTCCAGCTGAGTTAGGGCTCCTGAGCACTCTCTCCAGGGGGTATGACGAGACGACCTTGATGGGGTGACCCTGAAAATAGTGCCGCAGCTTGCGCGAGGCCACCAGTAGCACGAGGAGGAGCTTCTGAGGCATGGGGTACCATGCCCTCGCGTCTCGCAACACTGTGCTGACGAAGTACACTGGGTGCTCAATGAGGTTGGGTGCGTTAGTGCTGGTGGCGCCCCCCGGAGACCATGGTGCCTCCTGAGGCGATGAGGCCTCCTGAGAATGGCCATCTGGGAGAGGGGCCTCTTCCGCCTCCGGTGCACTCCTCTGCGGCAGCTGATCCTCCTCAGCCACGGTGGCGGTTTCTGTGGGCCTTCCTTGTTCCTGTTTTGCCTTGTCCCGGGCTGCTGCTATGGTTTTGATTCGATGCTCCTCCCTAACCGCCACCAGGGCTGCGCTGGCGGAGTAGGGAGTGGCGGCGAGGTAAAGCACCAGGGGCTCTTGAGGGCACGGAGCCACCATGACCGGAGGGCTGGTCAGGTATCTCTTGAGATCCTGGAATGCCTTGTCAGCCTCTTTAGTCCATTCAAAGGGCCCCTTTTTCTTCAATTGCTGGAAGAAGGGCAGCGCTCGCTCCCCCAACTTGGAGATGAAGCTCCCTAGCGCGGTCACGCACCCAGTGAGCTTCTGCATTTCTCTGAGGGTCTTTGGCGGGCTCATGTCCTCGACCGCCTTGACCTTTTCCAGGTTAGCCTCGATGCCTCTGTGGGACACGAGGAAACCCAAGAGCTTGCCCGAGGGGACTCCGAACACACACTTCTCTGGGTTGAGCCGCAGGTTCACTGCGTTGAGGCTCGCGAAGGTTTCCTCCAGGTATTGTATCAGGGTCCTGGCCTCCCGAGACTTCACCACAATGTCATCTATGTAAGCCTCAACATTCTTCCCGAGCTGCGGGCCCAAGGTGATGTGCATCAGCCGCTAAAAGGTCGCCCCTGCGCTACGCAACCCGAATGGCATGCATGTGTAGCAGTACACCCCACACGGGGTTAGGAAGGTTGTCTTTTCGACGTCTCCTACCGCCATCTTGATCTGGTGATACCCAGAGAAGGCATCCAAGAAGCATAGCAGGTCGCATTCTGCGGTGGAATCGATGATCTGGTCGATGCGGGGGAGCGGGAACGGATCTTGCGGGCATGCCTTGTTGAGGTTGGTGAAGTCGACACACATGCGCTCCTTCCCTCCCTTCTTTGGCACAACGACAGGGTTGGCCAACCAATCTGGGTATCGGACCTCGCGAATGACCCCAGCGGCTTCTAGTTTGCGGGTCTCTTGGAAGATGAAGGCCTGCTTTTCTGTGGACTACCGCCTTGCCTTCTGCTTCACAGGGCGCACGTTGGGGCACACGTTGAGGTGATGCTCGATTACACTCCTAGGGATCCCCGCCAACTGGTCAGGCTCCCAACCGAATACCTTCTTGTTAGCACGCAGGAACCTGACCAGGGCCTCCTCCTGCTCGGGCTCGAGGTTGGCGCCTATGGTGAAAGTGGCATTGGTGGACCCGTCCTCATCGACGGGTATCTGCTTGGTTTCTGCCTTGTCTTGGGTGAACAACTGTTTCCTCTTGGCGGGTGCAACCCCCTTGGGCTCGGGGGTCTCCGAGTCAGCGGGCTGTGCCGACGCCGCCGTCTTGAAGGCGAGCTTGAGCACTCGTAGCGCGTCTTCGGTGTCCCCGTGCACGGTGAGGACACCGCTACTCCCGGGCATCTTCATGAGGTTGTACGCTGGGTGCGTCGCGGCCATGAACTGGGCCAGCGCTGGGTAGCCGAGGATGGCGTTGTAGGGGAGGCCGATGGGGGCGATGTCGAAGTCGACCAGCTCCATGCGGAAGTTGTTGTAGGTGCCGAAGGTTACTGGGAGCCCGATCTGTCCAAAGGAGCTGGATGATCCGCCCCCAACGCCCGAGAAGGGCCGGCTGGGTTGCAGCCGTTCCAGGGGTATGCAGAGGAGGTTGAAGGCCTCAACCGAGAGCACGCTGAGGCCCGCACCGCCATGGATGAGAGTTCTGGTGACGGCCACCTGGCAGATGGTCGGGGTGCACAGCATGGGGAGCGCACCCGAGTAGGCTGAGTTGGAGGGGTGGTCCTCCGAGCTGAAGGTCAGGCCGGCCTTGGGCGCCGCCCGGTCCGGGAGAGCCCCCTGCCGCGTGGAAGCGACGCTGACCCGGTGGATGAACGGCTTGACGTGGTGACTTGTAGGCGGCGCCTGCGAGCCGCCCAGGAGGGCCGCGACGACCGGGGGTGTTGGTGTAGCATGGTGGGCGGGGAAGAAGCTGCGGAGCTCTTCCCAAGAGGCCACGGAGGCTGCCGGCAGGTAGAGCAACCATGCGCGCGGAGCGCCGGTGAGGGCCATGGGGAGCCAGTTGGCCATGACCCTATCGTCACCTCCAGCTTCGAGGATGGCCTCCTCGTACGCCAGCAAGAAGGCCAGCGGATCAGTCGCGCCGCTGTAGCGCGCCGGCGTCGTTGGCTTGAACTTGTCCGGCCACCGTACCCGTTGTAGGGCTGGGGCCAGGGCTCGGAGCCCCTGCCCCCCGTGCTGGCGCCGGCGGCCGGAGCGGGCGGCGCGCTACTCATCGCGAGGCAGGTCGTGGCGGTGGCGGAAGGGAAAACTCCGGTGCACCCCTACCTGGCACGCCAAATGTTGGATTTCGGGTTCCGGCAGACCCTTGAGGTTCGAACACTGGGGTGAGTGCGGAGATTTCGCCTTCTACCTACCTGCGCCCCACCGCCACGCTAAGATCTAAGCTATGGAAAGAACAGCGCAAGAGACACGGAGTTTATACTGGTTCGGGCCACCGTTGTGGTGTAATACCCTACTCCAATGTGTGGTGTGGTGGATTGCCTCTTGGGCTGATGATGATGAGCAATACAACGAAGAACAGCCTCGCGAGGGTCTGTTCTTGGCTGGGGCGATGAACTGCTGGGAGGAGTTCAATCACCCTTCTCTCTCTCTCTCTCTGTGATGCTACTCGATCCGATCCCAGCTTGTTTCTGGGTTGGCCGATTCTAGATCCCCCCTTCCCTGGGGGTGGCTAGTCCTATTTATAGGCAAATGCCCTGGGCCTCTTCCCAAAAATTGAGCGGGAAGGGCGCCAACAATTGGCCATTTTGAAGGGGAACATCTGGTACACTTATCCTGACTAAAGTTGGTCCTCGCCTGCCAAAGGCTCTGGCGGTGATGCTGGCTTGGGCTCCACAATGACTTCCTCCCTATCGTTGGGCTGGTCTTGGTCTCGTTGCACCAAAACGGGTGCCTTTGCTTGATGCTCTCGCCTGTGCTTGCTCCCTTTGCACCAAAGAGGAAAGGAGGATACTGCGCGGGCTGGCGCCCGCCTGGCACCCTTGGTCGTCATGGCTTGCGTCAGGGGCACCTCGTGAGGTACCCCGCCTTGATTTCTCCACCTCCTCGCGAGCCAGCCTGATGAGGCCGTGCCTGAGGAAGCTCCGTGTCGTCCGCCCCGCGAGGCTTGACCCCTCGCGAGGGTCTTGGGTCTGTGTTGATGAAGATGGGCCATGCTGGGCCCCTCCTCGAGCCACGCCGCAGGCCGCAGGCAGGCAAGTCTGGGGACCCCCGTTCCTAGAACGCCAACAAATATGGCCATAAGATTGATCATTTGGCTTGAAAGCCATGAATCTTCACACATGATAGCTCGTTTCTGAGAACACTTTTTTAAAGTATTTATCGTAGTACAAGTTTATCATTTTCCTGGTAACTTGGCCACATATACTGACACAATCCGAAGGTTTCCCAATTTTTTGATATTTTTTTTGAATTTTTTATGCCCGTTTCAAAATGCATTCAAAATGGCGGGCTTGACCGTTCCTAGCTAGTGATTGAATCTTATAATTTTTTTGGTGTTTCTCTGATTAAATAGATACTTATTTACCTAGAAATGATTTTTGGAAAAAATAAAGAGCAAACTACGAGGTAGCTACAGTTCAAATTTGACCCGCTTCCTACTGAATCGGCGGGAGTTTGTCTTTTTCACGAGAGGTGGATCAAAACTTTTTACACCCAACCATTTGTTCATTTGTGCATCAAATATGTCCTAGTATTTTAGAAAATTCATTTGGTACAATTTTGCAACAAATATTTGGTAGGTCCTTCACAAAAAAAGCTCATCTTGGGCACTCAAAAAATGGAAAATGATTTTTTTGTGCAAAGAAAATGATAACTTCCTTAGGCAACATTGTTTGTCATTCCAGGATGCACCCTCGTGCATGATATGAGATCATTTAAACAGACTATGCCATGAATGTGGCCATAAGATTGATTATTTGGCCTGAAAGCCATGAATCTTCACGGATCCATCGTCGCCGCCGTGTTGCAATGCGGGATCCGTCATCGCCATTTTTTTGCATCACGGGGTCCGTCGTCACCGCTGCGTGCTTCATCACAGCACCCGTCGCCCTCACGTTGCGCTATAGTGAAACTTCACCGGCAACCATTGGATGCTGCAGTGGAGCTTCGACGGGGTAGCCGATGTTGCTATGGTGCACCACCGTGCAGCAGTGGCACTGCAGTGAAGCCTCACCGGCGGCCGGCGGGAATGCTACCGAAGTTTCAATGAAGCGCCCGTGGAGCTGTAGTGAAGCACCGTTGTAGTTGTAGTGAAGCATCGCTGGAGCTATAGTGAAGCACCGCCGGGTTCGTTGAAGCTCCAATGAGGGCGGAGCTGCAGCGAAGCGCCGCCGAGGTCGTTGAAGTTCCGGTGCGGGATGCTGCCATGGAGCTGTTCCGTGCTGCTGCCATGGGAGTGATACGTCTCCGTCGTATCTACTTTTCCAAACACTTTTGCCCTTGTTTTGGACTCTAATTTGTATGATTTGAATGGAACTAACCTGAACTGATGCTGTTTTTAGCAGAATTACCATGGTGTTGTTTTATGTGCAGAAAACAAATATTCTCGGAATGACTTGAAACTCCACGGAACATCTTAGAAAAACAATAAAAAATCCTCGCGAAAGATGAAGACCAGGGGGCCCACACCCTTCTCACGAGGGTGGGGGCGCGCCCCCCCTAGGGCCCCCTGCAAACCCTCCGACGCCAAGTCCAACTCTATATATTTGCTTTCGGAGAGAAAAAAATGAGAGAGAAGAAATCATCGCGTTTTATGATACGGAGCCGCCGCCAAGCCCTAAAACCTCTCGGGAGGGCTGATCTAGAGTCCGTTCGGGGCTCCGGAGAGGGGGATTTGTCACCTTCGTCATCATCAACCATCCTCCATCCCCAATTTCATGATGCTCACCGCCGTGCGTGAGTAATTCCATCGTAGGCTTACTGGACGGTGATGGGTTGGATGAGATTTATCATGTAATCGAGTTAGTTTTGTTACAGTTTGATCCCTAGTATCCATTATGTTCTGAGATTGATGTTGCTATGACTTTGCTATGCTTAATGCTTGTCACTAGGGCCCGAGTGCCATGAGTTCAGATCTGAACCTATTATGTTTTCATGAATATATGTGAGTTCTTGATCCTATCTTGCAAGTCTATAGTCACCTACTATGTGTTATGATCCGACAACCCCAAAGTGACAATAATCGGGACCACTCCCGGTGATGACCTTAGTTTGAGGAGTTCATGTATTCACTATGTGCTAATGCTTTGTTCCGGTTCTCTATTAAAAGGAGGCATTAATATCCCTTTGTTTCCAATAGGACCCCGCTACCACGGGAGGTTAGGACAAAAGATGGCATGCAAGTTCTTTTCCATAAGTACGTATGACTATATACGGAATACATGCCTACATTACATTGATGAATTGGAGGTAGTTCTGTGTCAACCTATGTTATGACTGTTACATGATGAACCACATCCGGCATAATTATCCATCACTGATCCGGTGCCTACGAGTTTTCCATCTAGTGGGTTATGCTTGTTTACTTTCCCGCTGCTACTGTTACAATCACTACAAAATACCAAAAATATTACTTTTGTTGTCTTTACTTTTGTTGCCGCTACCACCACTATCATATTACTTTGCTACTAAACACTTTCCTGCAGATACTAAGTTTCTAGGTGTGGTTGAATTGACAACTCAGCTGCTAATACTTGAGAATATTCTTTGGCTCCCCTTGTGTTGAATCAATAAATTTGGGTTGAATACTCTACCCTCGAAAGCTGTTGTGATCCCCTATACTTGTGGGTTATCAAGAACAATTTCTGGCGCCATTGCCGGGGAGCATAGCTCTATTCTTTGAGTCACTTGGGATTTATATCTGCTTATCATTATGAAGAACTTGAGAGATCCAAAAACCAAGATCTATCCCTCAACTATGAGGGGAGGTAAGGAACTGCCATCTAGCTCTGCACTTGATTCACCTTCTGTTATGAGTAGGCTAGCGACACCTACACCTGCTTCTGCTATTCGTTCTGATATGTCACATGTTATTGATGATGCCACTTCTGCTATGCATGATACTTATGATGAAACTGCTTCTATGTCTGATACTACTGTGCCCCTTGGTGAATTTCTTGATGAACAAATTGCTAGGGCTAGAGAAAAAGAAATTATTGAATTTGAATATGATGATGATAGTGATGTTGAAAATATGCCTGTTATCCCTGAGGGTTATCTTTTTGATATGGAATCTTCTGCCGCTATTTTAGCTTGCAAAGATAGATATGAGCTTAAGAGATTACTAATTAAATGGAACAAAGAATCACTTAGAGATAAAATGAAACCCGACCCTACTTTTGCTACTTCACCTATTTGTGTTCCTGATAAAGATTATGAATTCTCTATTGATCCTGATATAATTACTTTGGTTGAATCTGATCCGTTTTATGGCTATGAATCTAAAACTGTTGTGGCACATCTTACTAAGTTAAATGATATAGCTGCCCTGTTCACTAATGATGAGAGATCACATTACCTCTATATACTCAAAATAATTCCGTTCTCATTAAAGGGTGATGCTAAGATATGGTTTAATTCTCTTGATCCTGGTTGTGTGCGTAGTCCCCAGGATATGATTTATTACTTCTCTGCTAAATATTTCCCTGCTCATAAGAAACAAGCTGCTTTGAGGGAAATATACAATTTTGTGCAAATTAAAGAAGAGAGTCTCCCACAAGCTTGGGGGAGGCTTCTCAAGTTACTTAATGCTTTGCCTGATCATCCTCTTAAGAAACCCGAAATACTTGATATCTTTTATAATGGACTAACCGATGCTTCTAGAAATTACCTGGATAGTTGTGTTGGTTCTCTTTTCAGGGAAAGAACACCGGATGAAGCTGAAATTCTATTGAATAATATGTTGACAAATGAAAATAATTGGGCACCTCCTGAGCCAGCTCCTGCTCCAATTACTGAGCCTATTCCTAAACCAACTCCGAAGAAGAGAGGTGTTCTATTTCTCAGTCCCGGGGATATGCAAGAGGCAAAGAAATCTATGCAAGCAAAAGGTATTAAAGCTGAAGATGTTAAGAATTTACCTCCTATTGAAGAAATACATGGTCTTAATTCACCACATGTTGAAGAAACTTATGATCTCAATTCTTTATTTACTGAAGAACCTCCTGACCCCGATATCCCGACACAGGTAGTAAAGGTAAATTCTCTCTATAGATATGATAAAGCTGAAGTTCCTCCTACTAAAATTGCTAGTCAGTGCTTGGATGAGTTCGATAACTTTATGTTTAAGCAAGATGACTTCAATGCTTATTTTGGTAGACAATTAAAACAAAATGCTTATATGATTAGACGCTTGGGTGATGATATGGCTAATATTAAAGGTGAACTTAAACTTGTTAACAAACATGCTTCTATGGTTACCACGCAAGTAGAACAAGTGCTTAAAGCTCAAAAAGAAGTGCTTGATGAAATGAATAGTAAGAAAAATGATTATGTTGTTAGAGTGGCTACTAGAACTGGTAGAATGACTCAGGAACCTTTGTATCCTGAAGGCCACCCTAAGAGAATCGAGCAAGATTCTCAGAGAAATAATATTGATGTTCCTAGTTCTTCTAAAAATAAGAAAAAGAAAAATGATAGAACTGTGCAAACTTCTAGGGAACCTATTGCTGAACCACCTGATAATCCAAATGGTATCTCTATGTCTGATGCTGAAACACAATCTAGTAATGAACATGAACCTAATGAAAATATTAATAATGATGTTCATAATGATGCTCAACCTAGTAATGACAATGATGTAGAAATTGAACCTGCTGTTGATCTTGATAACCCATAATCAAATAATCAATGTTATGATAAAAGAGACTTTGTTGCTAGGAAACATGGTAAAGAAAGGGAACCTTGGGTTCAGAAACCCATGCCTTTTCCTCCAAAACCATCCAAGAAAAAGGATGATGAGGATTTTGAGCGCTTTGCTGAAATGATTAGGCCTATCTTTTTGCGTATGCGATTAACTGATGTGCTCAAAACAAATCATTTTGCTAAATATATGAAGGATATCATTACTAATAAAAGAAAAGATACCGGAAGCTGAGATTTCCACCATGCTTGCTAATTATACTTTTAAGGGTGGAATACCAAAGAAACTTGGAGATCCCGGAGTACCTACTATACCTTGCTCCATTAAAAGAAATTATATTAAAACTGCTTTATGTGATCTTGGAGCCGGTGTTAGTGTTATGCCTCTCTCTTTAAATCGTAGACTTGACTTGAATAAGTTGACACCTACCGAAATATCTTTGCAAATGGCTGATAAATCAACTGCTATACCTATCGGTATTTGTGAGGATGTGCCTGTTGTGGTTGCAAACGTTACTATTTTAATGGACTTTGTTATACTTGATATTCCCGAGGATGATAGTATGTCTATTATTCTTGGAAGACCTTTTCTTAATACTGCAGGGGCTGTCATTGATTGCAAAAAAGGCAATGTCACTTTTCATGTTAATGGTAATGAGCATACGGTACACTTTCCGAGGAAACAACCTCAAGTTCATAGTATCAACTCTATCGGAAAAATTCCATCGATTATATTTGGAGGTTTTAAATTTCCTCTACCTACTGTCAAGAAGAAATATGATATACTTATTATAGGGGATGTGCATATCCCCGTTGAGGTAACTTAGTGTTATTCGAAATTTCTCCAGTTTCATGATTATCGGAATGAGTTTGTTAACAAGACTTGATCAACCTTGTTAGTGGATTCTTTTTGATGAGCATGAGATGGATGAAACTAGAAGCACAATCTTTTGTACCCTCTCTCTATTTTATGTTATTTAGTAGAAATAAAGTAAAAATAGTATTTTCTGTTTGTTTCCTGGCTTATCCGTGCAATATAAAAATATCCTGAAAATAAAAGTCCTCAGAATGACATGCCAATTTAATATGATTTTTTCGGGAATATTTGAGGATTTACTGTGCAAAAATCACCACAGAAGGAGCTGCCACCTGGCCACGAGGGTGGTGGGCGCCCCCCTAGGGCGCGCCCCCTACCTCGTGGGCCCACGGTGGCCCTGCTCCACTTATCCCAGCACCCATCTTCTTCCTCTGTCTCACACAAACCCAAAAAACCAACTCAAGTACGAGTTCCAGCCACTTTTGCTGTGATTTTCGATCTCCTTGCTCAAAGCACCTCTCATAAAACTGCTTGGGGAGATTGTTCCTTGGTATGTGACTCCTCCATTGGTCCAATTAGTTTTTGTTCTAGTACTTTATTCTTTACAAATTTGTGCTGCATAGGTGACTATGTTCTTGAGCTTGCATGTCAAATTTATATGGTTCCAAGTAGTTCTAATGCTTGATATAGGCTCTAGGCACTTGTAGGAGTAGTTGCTATCAATATTATTGAAGTTGGTTTACTTTTGTTTGAAGTTACTAAAAATTTCAGAATTTTTCAGAGAAAAACAATATGCTTAGGAAGATATTCCAAGGTGGCTCCTCTAAGAAGCAAGGACCCAGGATTGCTATGCGCGATGCTGACGAGGATCCACCAAGAGACGCTCCAGTACGACCTTGCGAATGGTCGTCGGAAAATTTTATGGACCGTGCAGGAATTAAAGAAGAATTCAAAGCATATTTGCGCAATGCCGGTCTTGAGGATTTTGAGGCTAACAAATGCCCCAGTATCATGATCTCACAAGTTCATTTGTGAGGAGGTTTGAGTATTCATCTTCGCGTAATTCTCCTTCAGTCATGTTTGATCTCTATGACAAATCTTATACCATGTACTTAGAGGATTTCACTTCTGCTTGCAAACTTCCATCATGGGGTAGTGTTAGGGATCCCCCTAAATCTGAATTTAGAAACTTTCTTGCTAGTATAACTGTGGGGGAATCTAGAGATATAACGCAGGATACCATAGGGAGCATTCACTTTCCTGCTATACATTATTTTGCTCTTTTCGTCGGTAGATGCATAAATTCTAAGGACTAAGCATGTCACATGTGTGTCCCTGATCTTAGCATTCTTAGGAGTGCTGTGTTAGGAGACCAATCTTATCTTATGGGAGCCATTGTAGCTCGTAGGTTGCATCATAATAGACATAATGGAGATTTCTTTGGAGGAATTTTTGCAACCCGATTAGCTCATTTTCTTGAGATAGACATTCCTGAGAGTGATACGGAGTTGCCTCCTGCATATTTAGATTATAACTCTATGGCTTCGCACCAGTTTGTCGAGAGGCCTGAATCACCTCTCTTATATTGTTTAATTTTTGATAAACGACGTGTTTTCCGTATTACTCTCCCTGCTCCTGCCTTCTTTGATTCACAGACAAAAGGATGATATGTTATTACCAGAGAGGAGGCAAAAGAATATGAGAGGAGAGCAGAGGCAGCTCGACTCCACGCTGCAGCTCAGCAGGTGATAACCGCTGCACATCAGTATGATCCCAGCTATCCTTCCTCATCACAGTACGACCCCAACAACTATTATTATGGATATCCGCCAGGCCAGCCGTGGCCATAGACCAACTTAGGCTAAAAGCCTAAGCTTGGGGGAGTACGTATTTCTCACTAACATTACATTTATGTTCACACACACTCATTGCTAGATGTCGGTGCTCATACTTTTTCACTGTAATATCCATGCTAGTTTATTTTCTTTTTCCTGCTTTCTTCTTATGTGTTTGTTAAACCTTAAGAAAAACCAAAAAAATTAGTAGTAGTTTATTTTTCTGCTGTAGTAGTAATAATTAAAAAGAAAACCCAAAACTATTTCCCATTCTTCTTTTGCTTGTTGGGAGCTTTCCCGTGTAAATAGTTTTATTTCTTTTCTTTTCTTTGGGGGTCAGTAGGAGAAGACCATAATTAAATTGTTGAAGTGGCTCTTATATGCATTATTGTTGATTTAACCAAGAGCCCGTATCACCTTGTCTTCTCATGTTTATTGAATGCTCGTAGATTCCAGCTTAGTCCAATGCATGTGCACTCTTATTATTATTCACACCGTTTGGTCGTGCAAGTGAAAGGCCATTATGATGATATATGATGGACTGACTGAGATGAGAAAAGCTGGTATGAACTCGACCTCTTTTGTTTCTGTAAATATGATGAGTCCCGCGTTCTTGATTCAGCTTATTATGAATAAACATGTTTGCAATGACAATTAGAGATCGTAGTTGCTTGTGCCATGCTTGATTAGCTATGAGTTATAATGATTTACCTTGTGTGCCAACATGCTATTGAGATGATTATGATGTGGTATGATGGGGTGGTATCCTCCTTTGAATGATTTAAGTGACTTGACTTGGCACATGTTCACGCATGTAGTTGAAACAAATCAACATAGCCTTAACGATATTTATGTTCATGGTGGATTATATCCTACTCGTGCTTGCATCCAATGTTTATTAATTTTAATGCATGTACATGGCTGTTGTCGCTCTGTAGTTGGCCGCTTCCCAGTCTCTTGCTAGCCTTCACCTGTACTAAGCGGGAATACTGCTTGTGCATCCAATCCCTTAAAACCCAAAGTTATTCCAGATGAGTCCACTATACCTTCCTATATGCGGTATCTACCTGCCGTTCCAAGTAAATTTGTATGTGCCAAACTCTAAACCTTCAAATAAACATTCTGTTTTGTATGCTCGAATAGCTCATGTATCAACCAAGGTTTTCCTTATCTTCCGTGTTAGGCAGGTTATTCTCAAGAGGAGTGGACTCTGCTCCTCACTCATGAGAAAATGGCTGGTTACCGGGATGCCCAGTCCCATGCTTTATGCAAACTATATCAAAATTAATTGCAAACAAAACTCCCCTTGGGACCTGATGTATGTTGGAGGCACTCGTTGTTTCGAGGAAGCCATGGAATGATGTTTGTTGGTGGAGGGGGAGTATAAACTTTACCATTCTGTTTGGGAACCGCCTATAATGTGTTTAGCATGGAAGATATCGCCATCTCTTAGTTGTTACGTTGACAATGAAAGTATACCGCTCAAAATACAATTTATCTCTATTGCAAAACCGAGCTCTGGTACCTCTACAAATCCCTGCTTCCCTCTGTGAAGGTCCTATCCATTTACTTTTATGTTGAGTCATCACCCTCTTATTAAAGAGCACTAGCTGGAGAGCACAGCTATCATTTGCATTCATCACTATTAATTCATGTTGGGTGTGACTATGATTGGATCTCTTTTACCATGAATTACCATGTCTAGTCAGTCCTTGAGCTTTAAAGGTGCTCTGCATTTATGTTTTGCGGTCTCAGAAAGGGCTAGCGAGATACCATCTTGTTATATCATATTATGATTATTTTGAGAAAGTGTTGTCATCCGAGATTTATTATTATGACTTGCTAGTTGATTATGCTATTGATATGAGTAATTATGAGACCTGAGAATTATTGCAAATGTGGTTAGTTATGATCTATGCTGAAAACTTGAATGATGGCTTGACATAGTTACAAAGACAAGAGCAAACAGAGTTTGTAAAAGTTTTTCTTTCTTTCTTTCAGTTTGTCAACTGAATTGCTTGAGGACAAGCAAGGGTTTAAGCTGGGGGAGTTGATACGTCTCCATCGTATCTACTTTTCTAAACACTTTTGCCCTTGTTTTGTACTCTAATTTGTATGATTTGAATGGAACTAACCCGAACTGACGTTGTTTTCAGCAGAATTACCATGGTGTTGTTTTATGTGCAGAAAACAAATATTCTCGGAATGACCTGAAACTCCACGGAACATCTTAGAAAAAACAATAAAAAATCCTCGCCAAAGATGAAGACCAGGGGGCCCACACCCTTCTCACGAGGGTGGGGGCGCCCCCCTAGGGCACGCCCCCCAACCTCGTGGGCCCCCTGGAAACCCTCCGACGCCAACTCCAACTCTATATATTTGCTTTCGGAGAGAGAAAAATGAGAGAGAAGAAAACATCGCGTTTTACGATATGGAGCCGCCGCCAAGCCCTAAAACCTCTCGGGAGGGCTGATCTGGAGTCCGTTCGGGGCTCCGGAGAGGGGGATTCGTCGCCGTCGTCATCATCAACCATCCTCCATCACCAATTTCATGATGCTCACCACCGTGCGTGAGTAATTCCATCATAGGCTTGCTGGACGGTGATGGGTTGGATGAGTTTTATCATGTAATCGTGTTAGTTTTGTTAGGGTTTGATCCCTAGTATCCATTATGTTCTGAGATTGATGTTGCTATGACTTTGCTGTGCTTAATGCTTGTCTATAGGGCCCGAGTGCCATGATTTCAGATCTGAACCTATTATGTTTTCATGAATATATGTGAGTTCTTGATCCTATCTTGCAAGTCTATAGTCACCTACTATGTGTTATGATCCGGCAACCCCGAAGTGACAATAATCGGGACCACTCCCGGTGATGAACTTAGTTTGAGGAGTTCATGTATTCACTATGTGCTAATGCTTTGTTCCGGTTCTCTATTAAAAGGAGGCCTTGATATCCATTAGTTTCCAATAGGACCCCGCTACCACGGGAGGGTAGGACAAAATATGTCATGCAAGTTCTTTTCCATAAGCATGTATGACTATATATGGAATACATGCCTACATTACATTGATGAATTGGAGCTAGTTCTATGTCACCCTATGTTATGACTGTTACATGATGAACCACATTCGGCATAATTATCCATCACTGATCCGGTGCCTATGAGTTTTCCATATACTGGTTTACGCTTGTTTACTTTCCCGCTGCTACTGTTACAATCACTACAAAATACCAAAAATATGACTTTTGCTGTCTTTACTTTTGTTGCCGCTACCGCCACTATCATATTACTTTGCTACTAAACACTTTGCTGCAGATACTAAGTTTCCAGGTGTGGTTGAATTGACAACTCAGCTGCTAATACTTGATAATATTATTTGGCTCCCCTTGTGTCGAATCAATAAATTTGGGTTGAATACTCTACCCTCGAAAGCTGTTGCGATCCCCTATACTCGTGGGTTATCAGGGAGTTGCCCGATTCAGTGGCTACGGTGCGTCTGATCGAACGGCTCTCCGGTCGGCTTATTTTTGGCTAAAATCATCCGGATGATTTGTAGTAACCGCCTTTTTTTAATCAGTTGTGACCAATTTAGATGGTCATGACGTCATACTGCATTCTGATTCGTCAGCGGACGTCTCACGCGGATCATGCATCAAATACCATTGGATGCTCACAGATCCAACGACAGTCATCAACCCTTCCACACCAACCCCAAAACCCTAGCTATGTCCTCGTGGTCATTTTCCATACACCCCCTGCCTCCTTTCTTTCTCTCCTCGCGCTGCCAATTCCCCTCGCTCTCTTCTCCTTCCTCGCTCTCGCGGCATCCCATCGATCGATGGCCAGATCCACCGCCCACCCCAACCCACTCCTCGTTCCACCCACCCCGATCCATCCCCCTCGTCTCCGCCGCCCAGTTGCACCGCGGCCACTGTCTGCGGCCCCTCCCCCCCATACCCGGCCCCCTCCCGATCCAGTCCT